>NW_026852296.1:0-106370 GCF_026571515.1 Ruditapes philippinarum | reverse complement strand
GCTGAAAATTTAAAAATTTTTGGGCTACTATGACAAAAAATTGCTTACTTTTAACCTGTAGTTGTTTCCTTTTTAAAAAGTTCTTGGAACAAATCTTTTTGGCCCAATTTAAACAGTTTTTTAAAAAGGGGGTAGGGCTAAAAAGTTTTTAAAATTTTAATAAAAATTTTTCAAAAGGGGAAAAAAAACTTTTAAAATTTGGAAAAGGGGGATCACTGTTCCATGAAGCAAGTAAACGGGAAAAAATAATGATAAATGAAACATTAAAAACTCCTTTAAAGGGTTTGCACGAAAAAATATAAATAATCAGACTAAAATTGGTTTTTATTTTACAAAGTTTTGTTTTTGGGGAATAAGGGAAAAAGAAAGAAAACCAACAAACAAACTTTTAAAAAACCAAAAAACTCATTAAACGTGTTTTTTTATAAAAAAAAAAAAGTGTCATTATTATAATGAAACACAGACAAAATTTATTAAATTTTAAAAAAAATAATATATATTTTAAATTAATTTTTCGGGTTTGAAAACCCAGAAATATTAAAACCAACATATCCCTTTTTGGGGAAAAGCAAACCCTTTCGATTTAATTTTTAATTTTGGGCCACCCCTTTTTAAGTGAAAAACAAACGCAAAGATTTTAAATTTTTTATGTTTAGTGTTAAAAAAACTTATTTTAAAATTCTTTATTTGAAAAATTAAAAAAACCAAAAAATGTTGGGACCCGCTTAAACGCGGGGATTTTGATTTTTCCTTTTTTAATCTTCTTTTAAATTCACAAGACATTTTTTTTTATAAAAAAGACTCATGGTTTCAGCACGGGTTGTTTAAAAACGTTTTTTTAAAATTTGCGTTTTTTTCTTTGGAAAACCATTGTTTACCCTCCTTTGGGAGGCGGTTATTTTTTGTCTTTTTTTTGAAAAAAAAGGTTTTAAAATGTAAAGTAAAAATACTTTAAAACAGTTTTTATAGGTTTTCTTTTAAGTTTATAAAAACGATCCCTTTTAGTTTTTATCGCTGAACTAAATTTTCCCGAAACATTTTTTTTTAAAATTAAAAATGTGACAAAAAAGGTTTTAAAAATTGGGGTTTTTCAAAAAAATTTTCCAAAAATTTTGGGCTTTTTTTGGAAAGACCGAAAGTTTTGTGTCATACTTTAAATGCTGGAAAAACCCATGTCTATATTATTTAATTTTTAAAATTAAATGATTTTCTTACACCCAAAAATTCCCAATGAAAACTTTCTTTTAAACTTGGGCCAACTATATTTCTGGGTGTTGTTTGCTCTGATGGCTTTCTGTTTTAAAATATAAACCGATTCATCTGAGAAAATTGGGTATTTTAAAAATACTATGATACTCTAAAAAACTTTTTAAATTTTTAAATTACATTTTTTTAAAAAAAAACCCAATTTAAAAAGTTAAAAAAATTTTTTTGGTTCCCGGGGCAATTAAGTTTTAAAAAAATAAAAATTTTTAAATTTTCAAATATCCTTTGGTTATGAAAACTTTAATTTTTTTTCAACCGGCATCCCACTTTGCCCTTTGGAAACAATACATTTATTATTTTAAATTTACGGGCAGTTAAATTTAAACCCGAAGGAAACGGGGTTTTTTTCCTTTTTGATTAAAATATTGATAGTTTTCCCCTAAAAAGGGTTTTGAAAAGAAAAATTTAAATTTATTTTTTGAAATTTTTTGGAAAATTTTAAAATTAATTGGGGGGTTTCTTTCCCATGTTTATTTTGTAAAAAAAGGATTTTTGTAAATAGAGGAGAAATTTGGGCCTTTAAAAAGGAATGAAGGGGTTAAAAATAACCCCTGAAATGAAAAACAGCTTATCGCGGGTGCAATTGGACACCTTTAAAAAATTAAAGGAAATCATAATTTTTTTTTTTCCCGGGGTTTAAAATTTAAAGGGAAGGGGGAAACTTTTCTGCAAAAAGGGTGATTTGTTCAAATTCAAGTTAATCAATAAAGCATGTTTCGGCCCATTAACTTCAAAAAAGCCGGGGGTTTGGGAATTAATTTAAAAAAGTGAAAGCCAACCCCAAATTTCCTCACTTTTAAAAGGGAAAATTAATCTAAAAAAATTAAGGTGTAAAAATTTCCCAAACATTTTTCCCTAAAAACTTTTCTTTTTAAATTGGGGAAATTTAAATTTTCCGTTAAATAATAAAAAACCTTTTTGTTCCTTTAAAAAGGTAAAAAGAATTTTAAATATTTGGTTTAACTTCCGAAAGGCCAAATTTTTTTGAATCAAAAATTTAAAATTTAAAAGGATAAATTTATATAAGAACTAAAAAAAAGGGGCAAAAAAGGGGCAAAAAAACCTCAAAAAAACCCCCAAAAAGGGGATGGGCCCCCCAAAAGAATAAATTTAATTTTAATACAATAAATAAAAGGGAAAGAAAAAAAAAAGCCAAAAAAACAATAACATATTTTTTTTTTTCCCTGTTTTTTTAAAATAGGGGTTATTTCCAAAAACAGTCCCGGCGGGAACGATTAAATTAGGGTTTTTGGGAACAGCTAGAAAAAAGGGGTTTATTATATAAATATAAAACCCGCCCCAATTAAATTTTCAAAACCGCAAAAAAAATTGTTTTTAAAAACAGGTCGAAAAAAAAAATTAAAAATTTAAAATTTAAAAGGGAAAAATTTGTTTTAAAAATTTTGGGGTTTTAAACCTAAGTACCCTTAATTCCTTTTAACTTAAAGGGTTTTTGGCAAGTTCTTTTATTATTAATTTGATTTTAAAAATTCCTTTAATTTTAATTTTCCCGGGATTAAAAAAATTTCCCAAAATTTTTTGGTTAAACATTGTGAGCATAAATACAACAAAAATAAAAAGAACTTTCCCAGCATTAAACGATCTCGGGAAATTAGCGGTTCTTTTTGACAAAAAATTCTGTTTCCAAAGAAATTCCTTTTTTTTAAAAGGATTTAAAAACAAAAAAATTTTGTTTTAAAAAGATTTGGCCCTTTTTAAAATCAGCTTTTAATGATTGTTTTTTTGCGTTTTTTTCCGAACCCCCAATTTTTTTGAAATTTTGGGTCCAAAATAAATAAAAAACTGAGGTAAAAATTTGGTGACAACAAAAATCTGAATTTTAGAAAAAAATACCAATTTTTGCTTAAAGCATTTTTGACCACTCTTTTTCCCGGTTGAAGGGTATAAAAAAGAAAAATACTTTAAAAAACTTAAAAAAAATTTTGCCATATTTATAAAATTTTAAATTTTCTTCGTGTTTTTGCCTTTTTAATGCCAAAGGTTTTAAAACCAATTTTTTTCAAATTAAAAGTTTAATTAAATTTAAAAAATCCCGTTTAGATTTTTTTTTTTCATTGCGTTAAAAACCTTTTGGCCAAATTTAAAAGGGGTTTTATTAAAGGAATGGTTTTCCCTTTGTTTTTTAGATCAAAAAAAGGGGTTGGGGAAAAATTTGTTAAACACTTTTCCAATTTAGATTGAAAGGGGGTTTTCTTTTCGTTGTTGAAAATTAAAAAAGGTTTTTTTAATTTGTTACTTTTGTCCAAAAAATTTAATTGGGGTTAAAATTTTAAGAGAAAAAAAAAAAAGAAATCTTTTAAAGAAAAGTTTTTAAACAGGGAAAAAAATTTTGGAAAATAGGGCAAACTCGGTTTTTTGGGGAAAACCCTTTTTTTTTTGGAAAAACGGAAACGTGGTAATTGCCGGTTTAAAAAAAGCCCAAACTTTCCCCTACCCCACCGGTTTAAAAGGAAATAAATTAAAACTGGGTTTTCCAAATCTCAAACCTTTGGGTTTTCCCTTTAATTACATTTATTACCAAGCAAAAATACGGATTAAAGTTTATCACATTTTTTGAAATTTTAATTTTAAACTTATAAAAAATAACCGTAAAAAAGACCAAAAAAAGTGAATTTTCCAGAACCGGGGGGTTTGATCATCCGGGAAAGTTTTTTTTAAAATTTTTAATGAAAAGAAAGACTTGTAAAAAAAAATTAGAAAGGAAGGGAAATATTAAAAAAATAAAAATTCTAAACCGTGAAACGTTTTTTTATAATAAAATGATGTTCCAAAATTTTAAAAATTTGGAAAAAAATGTGAAAGCAAACCCAAAAATTTGGGAAAACAAAAACTCCCACATTTTTGAAAAAAAGAAAACAAAAAAACCCTTTTAAAATTTTAAAGGGTTTTGCCCCTTTTATTTATAAAATTTAGGAAAAGGGTTTTTTAGGTTTTGGGTTTGTTACTAAAAAAAGAAAGGCTTTAAAATTAAAATTACATAATAATAAAATTCCAAACCCTTCTATTTATTTTCTTAAAATTGCAGATTGTTTCTAAAAAAAAATTATAATTATTTAATTTTGGTAAAAGTTTAAAGGGGCTGCTAAAACCCGGGGTGAAAAAGGGCAAAGGAGGGGGTCCCTTAAAACCACTCTTTCCCATGAACACAAATAAAACTTATTGTTGATTTTAAAATGGACTATTTTTGGAAGTTTCTTTCAAATTTTTAACTTTCAACCCGGGTTTTGTTTAAAGGTTTTCCTACTTGAAACTTTCCGGGGGAAACCCTTAAAGATTTTTGCCTGGTAATTTTTTTACATTTGTTTTTTTTGACAACCCTTCAAAAAGGGGGCAAATTTTTATTTCTTTTGGAAAACCTTTTATTTGGGAAAAAGGAAATGTTTATAAAAAATTTTCTTTTTAAAATTTAAAAATTCCCCTTGTTTTTTTTTCATAATTCCCCCTTTGGGGGAAAAATAAAATTTTGGGGCCTTTTGTTTTTCCGTTCTAAAACCCAACCTTTTTTTTTATTTAAAAAGAAATAAAATGAAAAAAGTAAAATAAGATATTTTGTTTGTAAATCTACGCTTTTTAAACATTTAAAAATTTGCATTTAAAAGGAAATGAATCCCTTTTAAAAACCCATTAAGTTATCTTTATAAAAATTTTTGATAAACCTTGGAAGAAAGGGTTTTTAATAAACGAATAAACGTTTTTTTTTAATGGTTTAATTTTTTCCTTTTTGTTTTACAAATTTTTTTTCTTTTTTTTTAAACAAAACCTTTAAAACAAAAGAAAATTAACGGCTAACCAGTTTTTGGGAAAAACATTTGTTTCCTCTTTTTTTGTTCAAAAAATTTTAAAATTTTTCAAGAACCTTTTTAAATTGGTTTTTTTTTTGAAAAACTATTCACTTTTAATTATTACTAAAATTATTTTAAATAAAAAAATAACCATATTAAAAATAAAATAATATTTGTTACAGCATAAATGTTTTGAAAAAATTCGAGTAAAAACGTTTTTCTTTGAAAATTCCTTATGTCCTTTTTTTTAAAAAAAATGTTATGGAAAAAGTTTAAAAAGGGGGTCTAAAGGGTAGAAAATTTTTTAAATAAAATTTTTAAAATTTGCAAAGTGCAATTATAACTGAAAAAAATTCTTTAAAAGGGGAAAAAAATTAAAAATTTAATTAATAAAAATTAAAAATTAATGATTTTTTAAAAAGAATTATGTTTATTTTTTTCAACCAAAATTTTGTTTTTAAAAAATTTTTTAAAGATTTTTATTTTTTTCCCCTTTCAGAACAAATTTTTTTTTAAAAAACAAACTTTTATTTAAAACGGAATTTTCGGGCGGGACATTTTTTAAACCCCGGGCCCCCCCAAAATTTTGCAAAAAATTTTACTAACAACAACCTAATGTTTGGTTGCTTTAAACATTATTTTTCGGGATTCATTTAAAAACTTTGTCGTGTGGGGGTTACGTTTTTTAAAACCAGTTGAACGCCACCCAATTTCTAGGAGGTTGCTGGGGTCGTGTGGGGGTTACGTTCATTGAACGCCACCCTTCCTTGTTGGTACTTGTTTATCATATTTTACAGAAATAGTTTGGTAACGGTTGTTAATCTGATGCTATGTGTAAATTTTGGCTGATGGTCTTAAATAAAAGCTATAATACGCATTTTTCACCTGATCTTAAATTGCATTCTGGTTGTCTGGAAGCACAATTTCATGGACAACAGAAATTGTAGAGATCCGTGTCGTATATTCTCATATAATAAAATTTCACTATGATAAAGTTTAGTGCTATACAAAGCTGTTAACACGTCATAACTTTAACTATAGTAGTAAATGTATACAATGATGTTTTAATCACCTTTTCTTTGGTTAAGCCCCGGGGTTTTGATATAAATCAGAAAAATTTTTAATTTAAAATTATAGTTTTTTAATTCATTTTAGAACTTTAAAAAAGGGCGGGAAAGGGCCCTCCAAGATTTATGAAAAATTTTTTTTAAAAGTTTTTTGAAAAATGATTTAAAATATGAAAACAAAAATCAAAAAGGGAAAAAGGCGGCTTTTCAATGAACGAAAACCCCCAAATTTAAACCCAGCAACAAAAACCCCAAGGGGGGGGAAAGCCCAGGGGGAACCCCCACAAAAAAACGGGAAACCGGGAAAAAAAACTTTAAAATATTTAAGAAGTTTTTTAAAAAACCCTTTTAATTTTCACAAATTGAAAAACAGAAACAAAACTTTACACTTTTACATTATAACATAAAAGTTTCCAAAACAAAAGGAATATTTTACTGTGTAATTTAAAAGCAGAAAGTTTATGGTGAAAATGGAACAATATATCATTTATTATTAGGAGGGTCATCGAAAGATGACATTTTTATATTAGTATACTTTTATAATTATGACATACATAAATAGTGATGTTTGGTAAATCCAACAAACGACACACATTCTTGACAAAAACATTCATTCCTTTAATTATGTAGAACACACCCATTATAAATTTTTAAAAAACAATAATGTAATGTGTGATCATTTACACAAAAAATTTGACAATATGTCATTCATATTGTATAAAATTACTTACTAGTCTACCTTTGAAAATATAATGTTTAAAATTTAGTGTTTTCATAATGGCCTTGTTATTGGGCCGATGACTGTCATATTAGCCTGAAGCCGAAGGGCGAAGATTAATATGAAAGACAAGGCCATTATGAAAACACTTAATTATTGACAATTTTATTCAATTTTATTAATTTATTACACATTAACTAAAAAAGTGAAATACTTATTGAACAAAAATAACTAATGTGAAATTACGTTGTTGTGAGGTACTGCAAATGAGATTCTTGTTTTAAAATGTCTCGGGAACCTACCGTAGCGACTTTTTTCAATAAAAAAAAACAGATTTATAATGACCGAGCTAAAGAGCCATCCAAATTCTCAAATCTAGTTTTCTCGTAAAGGCCATGCTTTTTGCATAATTGCCTTGTTTTATGTTCATAATGCCGTGCTGAACTTCATATTTTGCCCTACATTTGAAGTGAAAACGTGCCTTATATCGAAAAGTTAATTAATAATATATTATAAAGATCATCATTACTATGGATGCTTTAGATAAGCTATTTTTGATATTGTATTTCTATTCGTTACTTTTTTTATTCAAAGTATTTAACATTTTGTCTTAAATCTTTGTTATTTCAATAATTTGACTGCCTTTTTGTACTTCATGTGAAAAAAGGAATAATAATTTTTCGTTTTATTTGTTCATATGAAATTAATTCTATTCGGTTATATTTTCTGAAGAAAAATAATTTTGATAATTGATCAACTGTCGATGTGGCGGTATGGCTAGTAATGTGAGGAAATCTAGCTGCAAGGTTTTAAACCCGGTTTGGGGCAAGCAGTTGTTTGTTTAAGTAAGTGCTGGATGCTTCCATGAACGGATTCTATATTGTGTTTCTAAGCTTACAGCTTCCTAGATAAACAAATTCAGTATAATAAACAATAAACTGTCGGAACAATTCAATCCGTTTATAATTTATAAATTACTACCTAATGCAAAACATTGAAAGACAAAATGTTGTAGCGAATCGACGTTTGATAACATGTTCTCGTTTGAAACCTGATCTATATGACTGTAAACGTGTCACATTTTCATAACATTTAAATCAACTTAACTATAACATAAAAACTGTAAAGTCATATGCTTAAGTAGAAAAATATGTTGCCTAAAATGCTAATCAAACGGACATTACCGTAGACGACCTTCGTTTATTGTTTTTTAACGTGTGTTGAAAACTGATTGAATGACAGATTACTCTTGTATCATTTTCAGAATATCTTAGTTCACACCAAGATGTGCCTTTGAATGACCTGAAAACACCTTTAGTTACTGGAATATTATTTTAAAAGGTAAGTGCAAAATACATAATTCCTTATAAAAGGATTAAGTAGAATAATTGTCTTGTCTATAGAAGAGAGAAAAAAAAAATTTAAAGAACGACAAAAGCGGCAAAACTGAAAAGGTTGCAGACTCGGTTTGATCTTGGATTGAACTTGAAAGTGTAAATTACAATCTACGCCACCTAGCACCGGCTTTAAGCAGAATTCAACATTTAAACACGGACTTGTTTAAAAAAATGATATATTTTATGAGTATATATCTTTAATTTTTAGAACAAAAATTTAAATACTTTCTACATTTGAAAACTTTATAATTATACCCGTTAGACAAAACAAACTTTAGAAAATTTCATATGAGGCTTCATGAATCGCCGGGTTTAATATTTCTTAGTTCAATATTTCACCGTTGTCATATTTAAATGATGATTCGTGCTTTAGGTGGTAGTGTTAGGAAGGGTTGATGGTAGCTTGCACGTAACATTTTGGATGCTATTTAATTTGTTATCTTTAATAAGAACCGGAAAAGAGTGGTTATAATACAATGTAATACAATTTTGAAAGCAAAATGTCAACCGTGAAGGAAGAAATAAATAACACTAAGACAAAAGGTTTGTTTTGTTTAATTAATAAGTTCTATTTGTGCTCAATTTACTGTCAGTTATAATACTTTCAAGATGCATGAACGACAGAAGTAACAAAAAACAAAATAATATTTACAAAATTGTACCTTAAGCAAGATAGCTGTCAATTTCTCTGATGAGCTCATCTTATTATGCATCAAAAATTAGACAGGTAGACAGCAAGCAATATCAAATGACAAACTATTTCAAGCTTCTGATTAAAGATGATGAAATAATCTTCTTCAGACGAAAGCTTGTTTGACAAGGGGAGTGTACTCGTCCTGACATAAATTTGCTAAGTTTTGACGAACAGTCAGTCATTTGGAATAACAAAAGAATGCTCACATATATCATTGAAGTCCTGAGATTTAGACGACGGCTTGTGTGACAAGGGGATGCACTCGTCTTGACATAAATTACCAATTTTGTAGAATTGTTAACGTACAGGCATTTGGAATAACTTACATATGCTGACATATATTATTAAAATAATTGCAATTTATGTACTGCTGGCCTTTAATATTTGATTCAAATGACTGAACATGTTTATTACGAAGAGATTGGATTATGTAGATTTATATTTGTTTGTCCAAATCGGTGATTAATCACAATTTTAAAGCTGCAGATACAAAAATACAAACACATCATATAACGTGAATGTATTTGAATGCAACTTTAATTGCCATAACTGACTCTTAGTCAATTTCGTCTGTTTATGGAAAAAATATCAAGGATTACAGTGAAGTGTGTCACTGTTTCACTACATCTTTATTTCTCTATTTTATATATCGTACAATGTAATGTCACTGTTCATTTAAAATGATACAATTTTGTTCGATATTTTCTTTCAAGGAATATAATGACACTGTGATCTTCCATTTTGATATCCACAGTCATTTCTTTACCATTAGATGATTGTCATTAAGGTTAAGTGTTTCCAAGTCTTGGCATTTTCTAAAATGATAGTTAATCTTAGATAAAACAGCACTTTGTTTTCTTATCGCTGTTTATTCATTGGCTCCCTTTGTCAGCTGATATAAAAAGTAGGTCAGACGTTCACAGTTGTGACAAGTTAATGGTTCTTTACTACGAGTATTCATTTACGTAATTCATTAGAAGATTAGGTTGACAGTATAGCTATTTTAGAATGATGATTTGACTGTCAAGGAAATAACCTCTTTTACCATACACTGTGATATAATTTTTGAGAGTAATAATAAATCACGCGATAAAGTTTGCCTAGATGTCTTCAAAATTAATAAGGCAAAGATTTGCACGTCATTTTGTAAACACATAGAAAAACTTATCTGCTCGTTTTATTTTGTTCATAATTTCAAATGTTCATTAATAATTAATTAATTGAATTATAAAAAAACAACTTTTAATTCTTCAGTTATATTTTGCTATATTATAGGCACTGCTATATCATTAGTTTAATGATCAACTGCATTGTTCAGATAATAGCAACTTCTAAGCATAATAATTTTTAACTTTCCTTGCAATTTGTTAAAATTATTTATCACAGATTTTCTTTGATTTGGCTTTAATAAAATCTAAGATTCTTTCAAATTGTACAAAGATCATACATTTAATTTCATTAACTTCATTTTATGACCCTCTCTGCTGATAAATTGTAGTCTGATGTAGGTTAACGAGCATTAAATCAATAGTTATTTATAATGAAAGCAACTACTTTTATCATCAGATTGAAAATGAATTTTAATTAAAAAGCTATAAATTTCTTTTTCATTTTAACTGAAAGCAGTACAATCGTTCGATGACATTTCTAATCGATGTAACATTACGTTGAAGCATTAAAAGTCCCAATTAAAATATAGGCTGTCGCGTGTTTAAAATTAAAGGGCTTAAAATATATTTAAATGAAATATCTTTTATAAAAAAGAACATTAAAATTATATTGTTTTCATAACGTTATGGTTGATTCTCTTAATGAACGGAATAAAGTATTCCGGAACAAAATATTATTTTGCTATTCCAAGTAGGGTTTTATCCGATAAATTATAAATAACTTGTTAAGCACTATTAAAATAGGGAATCTTTAAAGTTTTAAGGAACGGAAAAATCCATTTATCAATAGAATTAATATTATCTAAGCTGCATGCCCCCAGATGAGCCAAAATATTTAAAGAAAATCGAACTTGAGAAAAAGATTTTAAAAAATGTAAAAAAAGATTCAAGTTATACTCGTAATTTTTATGTTATATCCGCTAAATGATAACCATATTTTAACTGCGTGCCTAAAGCATTAAAGGCTAATTTAATTGACCACTTTTTGGTAATTTTCTTTGATTATAAATGTCGTTTACAATATGTAAATTACTTCTTTGTTCACTTCACAAGATTCTTTTTGTCAAATACATTTTCAAAATATGTTAATATTCATGAAAATTAGCATGAATCATGAGGTTTTGCTGCTTTAAGATGTATTATAGAGATAGGACGGTAATGATATATCCGTTGTATGTAGATATACATATATACTATTACGTCATTTTTGGAAACGTACTGCGTGCTGTAAGTAAAATATTTATAGGACAAAAATAGATTTCTGTCTCGATAAGAACTTATTCTTATTGGATTAAATCTCCTTCACTTGCTCATGCGGTAAAATAGATGGTCCCAAGAAAACGTATGTAATTATATTTATTACATTGGTAACCGTTAGACGGACAGAGGGAATTACATCAGTGGAAATTTAATTACTTTTACATCGACATGCCCAATGACTGAAACGATACTAGATGCATGACTGTATACCGTTCTGTGTTGTTGTTTTTTGATACAGATTGTGTTTAAGTTTGATTGTGTAGCTTAATATACGCTTATAGACACATTTTCAAATCCGTTCCTGGAAACCGTCAGTACTGAGTAATGAGTGTTAAGTTTCTTGCTCAAGGAAACAAAGACTTGCCCCAAACAGGGTTTGAACCTATGCGGCAAGCGATCATAAAATACATTTATGATAAAGGCAACATTATATTTAAGCTATGTATTGTTTGGTATTAATGAAAGCCAATATTTGCCATGTGCATCAGGGATGTGGCACCTTTTCATAATCCCCCATGAACAGACTCAATGAAACCGGGTCTGCAGTTTTCATGTTTTTGTATTGTTTTTATAGCTATAGAGGGATCACTCCATTTCCAGACTTTTTGTAAATTAATACTTTGTGCATCAAAATATTTTAATCTGAATGTGACAACTAAAAAAGATCTTTTGCATTGTTTCATAAACATTCACACTTGATATACAATTTATTTACTTCTTGTCCTTAATTGCTTGAGCACTAGTGTACGTTTTACCTCTATCCATTATACAGATTCTATACACTTTGTTTTGAAGTTTTACATGCACTTTGGAAGGACAATCAACTGTCACGTGGTTTAGACACATTATAGACATATATGTAAATGTATTATCTGATAAGGACTTAGGCAATGACAGTTGTCAGTTCCTGTAATGACGTAATCTTATAAGGTCTAGACTTACAATCAAGAATGTGACGTTTACCAATATCAATTTACAAGAAGCATTGTCTAGTCGTAGAGGTGTTTTTTGTCATTATGGATATTCAAAATTATAAAGGGTTCTGTTGTTTTATAAGGTAATCAAGTTTGGGGTATAAAACAAAACATTTCAAAGTAATAAGTTAAAACTGATGAAAGAAAACATGTCTGATATGTTAAAAAATAGAAACGAACAGATTCCTTAAAGAAAGTCAAACACCTCAAAATTGTAAATGTTGCAGGCTCGGTTTGATTGAGAATACACTTTGGAAGTACCATCGCCATATGCTTAGATGTGTGTCCGGGTGATAAACAGTCAGACCACAATATTGTTTAAATGGAACACTATCTTGCAATTTAATATACAAGAATCTAGACACAAATTATTCTATTGTTATTTACATTGAAATTTCTAAGAAAAAAAAAGAATTGTTTATTAAAGACATTTTTGTTGTCGCTTTACATCTGTTTAGAAATAGAAATTCATTTAGCAGTGTGAAGAAAGCGTTTTATTTCGTAAATATTATTTTTTTCAAATATGTGATAATTGTATTTTTTATATTAGTCGATAAAAAGTCTGCTTTTGATGGCATTTAAATAAAATTTATTGTTTTGCCCCCTTTTCATGGCAAACCCTTTCTGAACAGTTTCCATATTGTTGCTTATTAATCTATTTGGTTTGTGAATGTACACAACTTTATGACGCATATTTAAAGATTGTTAAGATTTATACTCATACTGCAATTTGACCTTACACACATTTTATAGAACATATGTTCACAATGAAAGCAAATCTCTCCAAATCCAGGTCATCGTATTCAATAAGTAAATTGTTACAGATCAAACATTAAAGCAAACATTATTTCTTTATACTGCTCCGATTTTGTGTGATATAATTTTAGATAAGCTGGCATTTCTCCAAAAGTCTTTGTCTGTTTTCTTATTGTTGAGTTTCTTAAATTGGGTTATTATCCTACAGAGGCGTCTTTCCTGTGATATAGTGTCCTTTACTGAATGCTTTAGCAAAGTATTACAAAGCGTCTTTTAGATTTCTATGGTACTACATATTTTGAAATAGAGAGAAATAAAGAATGCATAAAGAACGCCAAAAACGACAAAATTGTAAATGCTGCAGGCTCTAATTGATCGAGACTTTTCATGGACGGTACTAGGTTACCGTCCATGCCTCCTACCACCGGCTTATGCAGTATTCAACATTTAACATGATATATATATATATAAATATTTACATAATTCGTTTGCTGGTTAACACGTGATGTAAATGAAATAGGTAATATAACATTAACTCATGTAATGCTTTTGGTATTACTCATATTTTAATTACATTGAGTATTTGTTGTATTTGTTGCCGGTGATACAAAATTATGTTGTCAAACTTAAAAGATATATTATGCTCAAATTTGATATTTGAAAAACAAAGATAATATTTTTTTTACTATAATTATTCATTCCCTTTTAAATGTAAAAGGAACATCTTTTAAATAAAATGTTATGTTTTAAACGCTACACACTACAGGTAATCACGGTATGATTACAAAGTGTTATTAAAAGAACTTTTAGTTTTTATGAGAAAAGACCAAGTTAATTTTTGACAAGTAATAGGGAATGCAGCATCCCAAACATAGTTTATAGATTCACTTATTCAAATTAGACATATTTAGGAAGAATTTACTAGATTACAATAAATTTCTGCAATAAAAGTATTTCACCCAAAGACGATCTTTGATATAAACTATAATGTATTGTAACAATTTAAAGATTTTTGTAGGCTTATGTAACAACAGTTTTAATGTTGCCGCTCTGAATATCCTTTTAAACGAAATCAAGTAAAATTATATTTATAAATGTATGAACATCACTACTACTGTCATTTGCAACAAAAAAAATAAGATATATTTCAGAAGTGTAAACGTCAATGTTTTTTAAAAGCTTTTCAATGCACTTGTTTCACCATTGGCGATCATATCAAATATTCCCTTTGCTTAGCACCAAAATTATCCAGGAGATTACGATATCAAATCATTCACATCAATTCAATTAAAATTGTAATCATTCTTTTTTAAATAGGTAGTGAGGAAAATGGTGTCCCTGCGGAAAGCAATTCGTTTGTATGTATGTAGTTAATGCATAAATAATGTAGCAGTCCATTAGCTAACAAGCAGACTGAATTAATTTCAATGATATGCTAACATAATTTTTCACATAAAAGAGAAAATAGTTAAACTTAATGAGATGTAATATTCCTCAACGAGTCTATCTTTTTATCACTTACATTTCATTGTATAATTTATCGGCTTCAAATGACGTCAAAATAACAATGTACATAATGTTTGTTTGTTGCCTAGAACTTAAGGCTTAATTTTAAAATGATCAATTCTAAAAAGTTAAAAAGTTACTCCACAAATGATTTGTAACGTGAGCTTGAGTTTAAATGTATTATATTTCTTAATGTATGATCAACTTTAAAATACCTCGATATTCGAAAATACGCACTCCATAACAACACATACTTTCATCTACAATGCATGGGTAAAATAAGCTAGTTATCACTTGGCCGTAGCAAAAGCTTTTCATGTAACCCCCCGACCGAAAATATTATTCATTTGCTTGGCTTACCTTTTTATATGAAAGATAATTATAAATCATGTTCTACCACATTATATGAACTGTCATACCTAAAAATTGTTGTTTCCTTTTATAATCTGACCTAGACACATATATCACATATACTTCATTATTGTAACCACTGATTTCAATACACTTCATAAATAAATATCATAGTCTACTAAATATAGACTCACATATCATATTTCTTTTATAAGGGCTGAGTTGAAATTTCATTTATTGTCAAGCAGAATAAGTGAAATTTATTGTGTTCTTATATTTATTAGAAACCAAACATCGACAAAGTGATGCAATAAAAAATTCTGAAAAATACATTAAATATATTAAAAAAGCACTAGTAATAAGATATTTCTGCAATTCGCCACTTAAATATCTTATCGAGAATATACCTAGTATTAAAAAAGATACCAATCGTTTTTTTTATTTTATGAAACTGAACCAGTTAGTAAGATTGTTACAGTGATCATTATTTGTTGACAGAAATATGCCAAAATACTTTTGATTACTTCTGTATTACATTTACTCGGTTTCGTTTCCTGACTTTCATATTAAGATAATTATATCATTTACAAAATTATGTAAGTAAAGTAAAGTAAAGTAGTTAGGTAAAGTAAAGTAGTAAAGTAAAGTAAAGTAAATAGTAAATAGTAAAGTTAAGTAAAGTAAAGAAAAGTAAAGATAATTAAAGTAAAGTAAATAGTAAAGTAAAGTAAATAGTAAAGTAAGTAAAGTTAGTAAAGTAAAGTAAGTAAGTAAGTAAGTAAGTAAAGTATTTACCGGGGCTACACATTTGGTTACCCAATCTTTCATGTATTAAACGAATGCCTACACAATTGGTTTGTATTCAAATTGCCAAGAAAAATCTTTTATTCGAAATTGATGGTATAATTTAATAATTTAATAAGCAACAATAACATAATTATTCGCATTTCTATTTATATAAGTTTCATGCAGATCGTTTTACATCATTTTAAAACTGAAAGTGTATAATATTGCTAGTCCTTTTTCTGTTGTTGTTATTTTTCTGTGAAAAATGTTGTAAAATATAGATTTGTCAAGTTAAAAATTTGCAAATGCAATGTATTTTGCATGTATAATAATATTTATTATACTATGTGTGTCATATATGAAATGTTTATATAATTTTGTAATGGCGGCGGCTGATATCACAGTACTGAAAAAAAATCTTCAAGATAACCCGTAATGCCGTCTATTATATTGAAATGACTGAAATTACAACTGACAAGAAAATAAATGGCTCACAGAAATTAATTTCCATTGTGGAATGAATGCACATTGCATGATACGAGTCATTACCTTACATTTGATTTATTACAGATGCAAAATTACTTTATAATCACCATCGCATATAAGAATAGGGTAGTGGAAAAAGGATCCTTTATAACTGATTTATTCTGTCTAGTGTAACGAAATATGCATCGCTCAAAACACAGTTTACAGTGTATTTCAAAGATAATAAATCTATTATATCTTTATCTAAAATAAAAGAACATATAAATCATATAATTCATAGAAAAAGTTGAACCTCATACAAAAATTCCAGGATGATTTTCATATAGATAAAATATTATTCTGTCGTTTCTCCTATTATGTATTATTGAGGTAATAATCCCGCCCGTGCTTTGCTATGTGCCCTGTCCTGTTTTCTTTTTGTATCCTGCTGGACTCCTTGTCGGTGGTCGTATGGGGGTTGCGTTCCTTGCCTTGAACGCCGCCCTTCCTCATTGATTTTGTTTTTCATATTTTGTTGGTATTTTTTTTTCCATCTTTTGTTACATATTTAACAGCTTAAGCAAATAACAGAAAATTGTTGAATTTCATCCTAGAATAAAAGTCAAATCTGTTTAAAATTACATTGAGTATTATTTTGTGTAGTATGCAAAATATGCGTTTGTTCCAATTCCAATATCCCAAAGCAAACGTTGAAATAGTTATATATTTTGTATATTTTGACATATTAGGATAAACAGATCAAAAACAAACACAATATATCAAATCATGTTTCGCTCATATAAGCTTCAACACAAAGGAAATGACGATAAAGTACAAACATTTGACATTTAATTTAACTGGATCGTATATAAATGAAGCTGTTTGTTTGTTTGTTTCATTTTACGCCTTTTTCAACAGTATTTCAGTCATATAGTCGGGTAGTTTCCTAACCATCGTTCCTGGAGAGTTACACCAGTACTAGACTACCTTCCTCCGCGCTAAACTACCAAAGCATCTCCCGGGGATCGAACCCACGCCAGAGAGGTAACTGGATTAGAAGTCATCGACTCTAATCCCTCGACCACGGAGGCGGTCTATAAATGAAGCTAGGAAATCACTCAAGTTGTACACCAAGCAACATTTTTACAAGCTAAAGTACATTTATGCACATATTCTTTAAAATTTCACACAAAAATTAAAAAGAAAACGAAAATTCATACTTAGTTAACTTGTCAAATAACTTTATATCTAATAGTCTAAAGTAGTTTACTTACCGAGAAGTTGACATTTGTCGGATAATATTGTGACGATATTGGCGAGAGCATACATTTTATTGTATTCATTAAGTCATTGTGTTAATGCAAGTCTCTAGATATAAATAAAACAGTGTGATATAGATAATCATTTAACATTTGTATGTAAACATAAAAATATTTTTAAAAGATCAGTTATATCAATTTCCTACTTTTTGTTGCTCTAGACATAAATAAAACAGTGTGATATAGATAATCATTTAACATTTGTATGTAAACGCGTAAGAAAACACTTTTTTAAGAACAGTTATATCAATTTCCTACTTTGTGTTGCCTATTCGTCGTATGTTTATTATATAATTGGTTTGACATTTGATAAATGCAACCAAATTGAAGAATATCATTTGCAATAAAATGTCAAAATTGGAAAACATTGCTTATTTGAGTTTGTTTTCAAAACGAGAAATCAAGTCAAAACTTCATTAAAAATGAAGATACACTTCGTCCATGGATTTAACTCCGTCTTAAACTACGTTTCTTATCATTATACCAGTACCGGTTTGATCCAGGTAAAGGATTCACAATTGATTATTTGATTATTAATAACAAAAAATCCTATTCCAATTAGATAAATACAAAATGTATGTTAAATTGAATTACTATTAAGCTAAATGTGCTTACATCTTAAAAGACAATTAATTGTAAAATTTGATATAAATATGATAAAAATTGTTAATTTGAAAAAAATCAATGAAGAATAGAAAGTTATTACAGAAGTAAATTAAATGCTACCAATTCAGCTCAGAGAGGATTAAGTAAATTACACATTGAATTTATTTTCAGCTTCTTTGACAGCTTGATTGACAACATAATTGAATGTCAGACACGTGTATTATTTAGTTAATTCAGCTTTAGACCTATTTAATTGAATGAATGTGAATACAGGATATTGCAATGATTTACAATGTTTATGTATGCCATTAATGATCAACATTATTTTTTGTCCAATCACATTGCAGTATTTTTCAAATTTCTGCTAAGTCTTACTTTGGTTAATATGTACTAACTAAAAAAAATTTACTTAATCACTCGTCTAACCAGTCTGACTATAAGCAGTCTTATTGAAAAATTATGTTGATCATTAGATAGGTTAATGTTTTATAACACGCATTCAATTTGACAAAAATAATTGGTCGCTGGCCTGCGCTCGCTTAAAACGGGGCATTCCCTGAAAGCAATGTTAATATTTTATGTAATTAAAAGTGGCATTTTATCATGTCACAATTGAATAATTAGTGAAATACTTACAAACGAGGTTATTGTATTAAAAACGGTATGTCCAAAAATATGGTATAATTATTTAGAACCATTCTGTAAAATTTGACTGGATATGTGTTAACATAATTACTTGCACCTCCTCTCTCCTTTCGCCACCCTTTTGTCATCTCCCTTTTTCGGTTTGATGCCCTGCTGGCGCCCTGCTGGCGCCCTGCTGTTGTGGCTGAATTGAGTTGTTGGCTACGTTATGTGCTTTTGTCTTGATGACCTTTGTTCTTCTTTCTTACATTTACTGTCAAACCGTGTAAACGTATTTCAATAACTTGTTAGTCATGTTGAGAGAATGGTCTAAAGAAAAATACTATAATTATTTAAATGGCTATACACAAAATTTAAACAAACAAAATTTATTTTATTTACAAGTCAATAAGATTTGAAACAAGTGAAATCAAGATTTCTACAGAACTGTAATTTGACATACCACAATTAAAACATAACAAATGAAAAAAGAAACTGCGATTTATAGGCTTTTATCAATTTTAATTTTACTTAGTTTTCAAATTGAGTTAACAGTTAGTCATTATATAACTTGCATTACTTCGTAATACAAGACAGCAGTTAGACCTATGTCAATAAATATTGTCAAGAAGGTTATTCGTGTAATCGTTAAGAGATCATTGTTTATCTTGTATAACAAAAGCAAAATGGTGAGAAATAATATTCCCAAAGAATGTCCAAAACCAAAAATGAAACAAACAAAATATTTTGCAGGCCGGTTTTACTTGGCCTGTTCATTGTCGGTACTGAAAATGCTGTTCGTGTCCTTCAAAATATAAAAACAACAAGCATTTCAGTCTAAGTATCATGTCATCAAAACTAAAATGCAATAAACTCCAGTAGTACAAAATTTTAAGACACATTACATTTAAAAGTCTGCAAATAAAGGAATATATTTATAAAACAAGTTCACTACAAACTGCTACAGAATAACTGTTTATGTTTTACTTTTAAGAATGTAGTATAATTATAAAATCCGCTGTAAGTTAAGAAATTGTTTATCATTGTTTTAAAAAAAACTTGTTTAAATTTCCGATAAAGTTACCGCTTGCATAACCTTGGAAACGATATCGGATAATAGGATGTATGTATGTATGTTTTTACAATTAATAAAAAAATTATATATTGAGTGTTTCCATATGATTAATATAATGTTATCATGTATAACAAATAGTATTCTGTAATTTCAAATGTCAGTTCAAAAATTGAAATTGACGAATTGTTGTGCATTTACCATATGTATAGGAGATTTAAAATAAAAACTTATTATAAAACTTACGGATAGTTATTTTCTCTTATCTTTTAAAATTATTAATATACATATGTATAACATACAAACTCATACTTTTAAAATGAATATGAGATTAGATAAAGTGTTTGTTTCCCCTTATTTTCGTGTCGCTTTTACCTCGAATCAAATAATAAAAAGTTCAAATATAAAAAATAAATAATCATTTTCAATAAACTGATAACATGTTTTAAAGGCAAACAGTTGAGTGTGACAGGTAAAACCACTTTGTGTAGTTATGTCTAAATGGTCTCGCATTTTGTTATTTACTCAAGCATTAACGTGAATATGGTTTAATATAAAATTGATAAATTTTGTTGATTTTGAATAAATTGTCCTGCATGGTATTTGTTAATATTTTCCTAAAATTGTTCTACAACGGAAAATATATTTATAAGACTTTCCTGGCGGGATCAGAATTAATGTTTGGTGTCTTAAACTGCTAAAGGTTGCCCGAAGTTTGTTGTCATTTTGATACACACATTTTCATGTCAAGCCAGCCGGAAATCATATGAAAGATAAGATTGTGTTTCAAAGCTTGTTTTTTCACCGTTATGTCCCATATGGATTGGCAATAAAATTATGATATGATACATCTAAAGGATGTGTAATCAATTACATGAATATATAAAGTAACATATTGCGCTAATGGCGATACTGACTTTATATGCTGTCTGTAAATGTGTAGGTGAAGCCATCCTTTCAATGGAAATTTAACAAAGAACGTCTTGGTTGATTATTCTGCTTTCTCATTTGAGAAATCAAAAACACCAAAACACCGTCATGTGAAGCAGTACAGACTAATAGTTTTATCCTTATATCATTTTTTTAAATATGAACTTCGTTTGGCATATGGTGTATTTCTTTTTAATTTGACTTTGTGGTGTTGATTTGCACGATTCATTCATCATTTATCGCATGATGCGGCGATATGTCTTCTTGGATTTTCATTACAGAAACTTTATTCGGTCTTTTCGGTGACACTCGCCTTAGGCCATGATACTCGTATTTCTACAGAACAGTCTCGTCGCTATACTATAACAATTACTTAATACCAGTTAAATATGCATGTAATGACATAACAAAAAAGTGGGCGGCCACTCTCATTTTAGCTCAGCTTACTAAAGAAACCTTATCCCTTTGATAACACAGCATCAAAGGCTTGTTACAGACCATCGATAATTGAATTACTTCGTTTAATTGAACGTTTAAATATATAGAGGGCATCAAATTATCATCTTTTTTATAACGGTAATTAATAACACATAATTCCAGTTATTTTATTCCAGAATGACAAATGTGTGTTCTAATACTTAAAAGAGCACTACACTGTTGTGTTCAACGGATTAGATGATAGATTGAATTCGAACAGAGCATTTAGGATATGAGCTAGTTTTTAAACGCTATATTCTTTACCATTTACGTCATTTGATTTTACTTCTTAAGTATACATTCTCTATCATCTCACATATCATTCATTGCAAGATTTATTTTTCATGTGTCGTTTTTTTCAAGAGTTATTTTTCAGGCATAGAATTTCATTTACTCGCTCTTATGGTAAGTGTAATAACACACACATACACATATAGCACTCGACTGGTGTTTTCTTTAAATTTTTAATAATGACGATGAATAGGTCAGTTTTTCACAAGAGGCCGGGCGTTCAATAGATTTAGTCTTTGTTTGCATATCCTATGTAATACAAAGTTAAGATGGGAACCAACGTGGAAAATAGTCCGACACTTTCATATATGGTACAGTATTTGTCACTAATATAATATGGATTTTTATATTCATTGAATCGTATTCGCGCTTTAAGATTTACTTGTATTTTAGGGGGGGGGGGTGGCAATTCTTAATGTATATTCTAAACAGGAATACGCGCAATAATAATGTCTGTTAGTGTATGTGTGGACGAATTACTAATTAAATAGGTTTTCCATCTGCAAATGTATCAAATTGTAATTCCGTGCAAATGTATCAAATTGTAATTCCGTACAAATGTATCAAATTGTAATTCCGGACAATGTGTAGGTAAAAACGGATTCGAACTGAACAAAAATGACATTTACTTTGTAGCTGTTCTGTGCTTATTTTAAATCATATATTAAATGTTCTTGGCAACTAATGTTGTCAAAGTGTTGATAGCAATCAAGATGAAACTTTACTGATCAAATGAATGCTGAAAAAAAAAAACACACAGAAAATGAGAAACCAAAACAGCAAAATTGAAAATGTTGCAGGCTCGGTTTGATTGGGCCTGTTGAAAGACAATACTGCCATAAGCAAACTACCGTCCACGGCTCGTAGCACCGGCTTAAGCGGAATTCAACATTTTATCATGATAATGGGGAAATTATGAATTTAGAAACATCCGCAGATGTGTTCATAGACTTGGTGTAATGGAACTTATCTAGCTCAGTTTCAATAAAGGGTAATGCTACATACGGCATCTATTTTCAGCTTATTGGACAAGCTGAGTGACAACATAAATGAAAGCTAGACACATTTTTCATTTAGCTAATGCATTTTATACCTAGTAAATACGAATACAGGATATTGCATTGAAGTTCAGAAGTTGTTTATGTTTATTAAACAGTGATGTAAACGGTCTACGTGTTTTTTATATTGACGAAAGTGTTCACACATTTGATTTGATAGAATTTCTGCTTTACGAAATGAATATATATAAGTAATAAACGGGATGCTTATTCGAATTATTTGAATTGCAATGGAGATTCGCCAATTTCCAACATCTAATGTGAAATATAAAGACTATTGATAGAATGTAGAAATTGTCATTGAGATGAGCAATACCCTACACATGTATTAATGTTAATACAAGTTTCGTATATCTATAGAACCCTCAATAATTTACACTTATACTGAATTTTATACAACATAAATAATTTTCAAAACATGCACTAAATGTTAATATCTTAAGTGATCTATTTACTCAATGAATGTATATTTACATAATGCAATAAAGAAGATTGCACCAAAATTGTTAAAAAAGAAACTATCGAACGCTTTATTTTTAGCGAAACACTATTCTGGATTTTTTTTCTGCCAAAGAAAATGATGAAGAATATTTAAAGGACGAACTCCTTACTCAGAGTAAACTTGCGCGCCAATGGTAAATGTTGTCACATAGATGAGACAGAGTATGCGTAATGACACTTACTTAATCTTCGGGAAATTTTAAGCTGAGATAGAATTTCTACGAAATCATTCATTTTAATGAAATTATACCTAATAGAAGCCTTGTGCATCCAGTATACACATCTAACATTAAGATTCGGTTAAAGTTTGTGAAATCAAAATCTCTTTAATTTGGTTTCTAGACAAGTTGTGATTAAATGAGGAAATGAAATCGTTTAAAGTTTCTTGTTTTTCTCATCTCTTCAGAGAATTGTTTCCGAAGCATTAAAATTGTGCAGGACAATAAAGAATTCAGTTTATTTAGGTTTTCATTCTACGTTAAAAGAATGCATTATGTTAGAAAATTTGCAAAGCACTTATAGCTTTCCTTTAATTTAAACATATTAAAATATAACTGCGATATCACATGAACAGCATTTAGCAGTTTTTGATGTTATAATGTATATGGATCATCAATTTATTTGAAATAAATACGTTAATATTGAACGATTCTCTGAATTATAATTGAATAATAACTTTCGAGATGGACGCCGAACTATTTTTAAGTACATGTATCAAACTTGTTCTTGTATCATAATTACCAACATTTTCACATCATTGCATTTTCTGTTCAGTTGTTAGTAAAGTACATTGTCCTTCTCAAATGAGATGCAAATAAAACATGATTATTATTATATAAAACGTGAAAATGTGACATCTTTATTATACAATAATGTTAGTAAACCACAGATATTTTGTTTTGAACATTTGTTTTCAAAGTGTCATTTAGCCTATCTAAGTGCAAATGGTGGGTGTTCGGTTCAAAGTTAACATAACTTAAGTCGATCTTTTTTTAATTTATAGCCAATTCAGTTCCACTCGGCAACAATAAAAATGAACATAATGTCACTTTATGACATTTGACGATCATATGAGGGGGAAAGATACAAGAAATGAATTGACGATCATATGAGGGGGAAAGATACAAAAAATGAATCCTTTTAAACATTATCCCATATTAACGTAATTTACCATTAATTACAATTTATGTTTCTAATGTAAGACTTCGTATATCTGAAGATAATTCATCAATATTGTTTTAGCATGAACCATGCTATTATTATTACAATGAAGGTATAACACCAACGATTTATAAATCTTGCATGTAATTCAATATAAGCTGGAAAGGAAATATTGCATTATAGAAATGAACATAATAGTTTAAATATGTTAAAACTGTGCAAACATTGTATCATAAGAATTGAAGAAATGTTATAAAACGTGTCTAAAACAAACTATGTCTATAAAACAATTGTGTTACAACAACAATGTGTTCTATTGGAAATACTATCACACGAGGTATGTGTTTAAGATAATCCTACATTAATTAAGAAAATCCATTTCCGGAGTAGTTTATTTTCCTCAAGACTAAAACTCGTTTTAACTGCATTCCTTTCAAGCAAGATCGACTTTGTGTTGCTTGCGTTTGTTGGTTATAAACATGTTTATGTACAGTTTCATATCTTGTACGAGCACATAGTTTTCCATCTTAAAGCGTATGCTATGGTTTCAATTTATTTGTGCTTAATCTGTTTTGTTAACTTTATTCTAATATCATGCAAGTTTTTGTTTCTAAATTCTATTATGTATTTTTCATCCTGCTTAAAGTCTTAATGTAACCCTATCACATACTTTCTTTTCGTGTGTGTTTTAAATTTTATTAATAGAGGTTCCGATCAAATTCAACAGTTGCAAATGTAACAATTGCTTACTATACTGCCGTTGTTTCTTTTGCATAAGATCTGACTATCATTCGGTCATTCAACAGTGTTTTAAAAACGTATGCTTTAAGTGTGAAATATCAAAATCAATAGAATAAAAAATACATGTTGTAAATTGTAATGGATGCAGCTGTTCCATGAAGCAAGTGAACTGGAAAAAATAATGATAATGCACATCAAAACTCCATTAAGCTGCACTATAAATATAAATTATCAGACAACATTGGTTTATTTTACATGATTTGTATTGAATGACAGAAAGAAAGAGACAAAAAAGATTCGAACCAAATCTCATTAAGACGTGTTTTTTTATATCAAACTAAAAAGAGTGTCACAGAATGCACGCTGACTAAAATATTATTTATAAATAATATATATATATCATTGTTAGGTCTGTTGTAAACATTATATTAAACAAAATATACGTTTTGTGACAGTAGCAATCACTCGACTAATATAATTTGCCACACTTATGTGACAAAACAAACGCAAGATCTACATATTTATTTTTAGTGTTGAAATGCATATCTTTATTCTTTTAGAGAATGTTTAACAATAAATGTTGTGATCGATTTAGCGGAGTTTGACTTCCCTTATCTTTGTTTATTCACAGACATCTTATTTACAAAGAGAGTCAGGTATTCAGCACAGCAGTAAATCAATGTTGTTTATTTACGTCATTCTTGACCAGTAGTTTACGTTATCCCCTTTTTAAAGGGTTGCCACGTCTTGTATATGAAAAGAGGTGTTACATGTCAGTAACATACTTATGAACAGATTTTATAGCTTCTTAAGTTTATATAACGCATACTTTTAGTGTTATCGCTGAAACTACATTTCCCGTACATTTTGTTATATCAAAATGTGACATAAAAGCTTTCAAATTGGATTCAGAAAGTCCAAAAAGGTTGCTTATTTGACCAGACCGTAGATGTGTCATACTTTAAATGCTGCAAACATGTCTATATTATCTTCATTGTATATTATGATGTTCTTACATCCTATTACCATGCAAACTTTCTATTAAAATAGAGAAAATAAGAATCCCTAAAGAAGGCCCAACACGGCAAAATTGAAAATGTCCAATTTAAGCTTGGCCAACTATAGTCTCGGTGTTGCTTGCTCTGATGTGTCTTTCTGATTTTAATATCACTCTGATTTATTTGAGACATATGAGTTTAAAATACTATGATGCGTCAACATAGTTATAAACATTTGCCAAAGACATTTTCTTGGAAATAAGTTAAAATGTAACCGCAATAAATTTCATATACATTTAAATTTGTAATGTACTGAATACTCAGGCATACACTTTGCCCAGCAACAATAACATTTCATTAAAACTTTACTGGCAGTTAAGTTACCGGAAGAAAACTACGTAAATTGTGATTAAAATATAGTTTCAGCTACAAAAACAGTTAGGTTTTGAATATGAATTTTATGTATTGTTTTGAATATGAATTTTATAAATTGGCGAGCTTCGTTCCATGTTACTGTACAAAGAAGATAACGTAAATAGAGAGAACTGCTGCGATTAGGAACGACGGAATAATAAAGGCAGCTTCAATTGACAACTTACAAATTAAAGTCATAATAATTTTTATTCAGTTATATTTAGGAAACGAGGTACGTCTGCAGAAAGTGATTTGTTCAAATAAAGTTAATGCATAAAGCATGTTTCGGTCCATTAACTCACAAGCAGTTTGAATTAATTTAAGTGACAAGCCAACATCATTCCTCACATAAAAGAGAAAATAATCTAAATAAATGAGGTGTAATATTTCCTCAACAAATTCATCACTTTCATTTCATTGCATAATTAATCGTTTAATAATAGACTTTGTCCTTTAAGTCAAAGATAGGTTTACTATGTAACATCCGACGCCATTTTTTGAATCTAAATTAGAAATAAAAGGGTGTATATGATCAAGAACTAAATAAAAGGCATAGTGCAGAAACTCAAAGAATCTAAAGCCATGGTCGCCATAGAGCAATAAATTAAGTTATACATAAATAAAATGGAAAAACAAGCTCAAGGACAATAACATATTATGTTTTATGCTCTTAATATGGTTAGTTACAAAACAGTACCGCTGCAGATTATATGTTTTTGACAGCTAGAAATAAAGGCTATTATATATATAACGTCATTCTAGCAAATCAAATCAAACGCAAAACAAAATTGTTTATACAGGTCGATAATTACTAACAAATTATATATTTGAGGAATATTTGTTTAGAATAGAGTTTGACTACCATTTCTTTTAACTTTACAGCTGCTAAGACATCATTTTTGTTATGAACAGAGTTCGATAATATAATGAGTATATTCCAATATGTTACTCCGATTGAAACTTCAGTTTTGATAATAAGACAATGTGATACAAATACAACAACAAATATAGTAACATACTGCATTAACGATCTCTGAATAGCGATTTGTTTGACAAAGAAATTCTGTTTCCAAAGTAAATACTTGTTTTAAGATTTAAAACTAAAACTGATAAAAGATTGCCTTAATCAGCTATAATAATTGTTCATGCGATTTTCCGAACGCAATTGAAATAGTCAAAATAATTATAAACTGAGGGGAAGTTGCGTGACAACAGAAATCTGAATTTAAGAAAAAAATACATGCTTAAAGCATTTGACAGCTCATTCACTTGCAAGTAAAAAAAGAAAAATACTGACATAAAAAAGTGCCATATTAATAATGTATGAATCTCTGTACATGTTATATGCTCAAAGGTATACATAATTTCAAATTAAAGATTAAAAGATATAACATTACTTAAAATACGTTTAGATTTTATTTCATTGCGTTAGAAACATGTCCAATAAAAGTATTTGATTGAAGAATGGTTTCCCATGTTTTTAGACAAATATGGTAAATGGGTAATTGGTAAACACGCAATAGATTCGGAAAGGAGTTTCTGTCGTTGTTGACAATACAAAGGCTTTTAAATGGTACATTGTGCATGTTAATCGTAAAATAGAGATAAACAGAATGTTTAAAGAATGTCAAACACGACAAAATTGAAAATGTTGCAGGCTCGGTTTGATTGAACCTGTTCATGGACGGTAGTGGTAATTGCAGGTTAACGTCCACATATCCTAGCCCCGACTTAAGCAGAATTCAAAACTACCTTTATTCTCACAAAACGTTAGTTTGCCTAAGCTACATATTGTTGATCAAGCAAAATGCGGATTCAGTTTATCACACATTGAACCTATTTTAGCTTAATAGACACCGTGATAGACAACAAAAGTGAATACCAGACACAAGTTTCATTTAGATAATGCAAGTTAAGACTTAGTAAATTGAAAAAATAGCAAGAAATGGATATTGAAATAAGATTCTTGACGTGCACGTTTCTATAATAGAATGATGTCTACTTGTATTGTATAAATGTGCATGCAGACATATTTGGTACTAAACTCAAACCACATATTTGAATAACAATTCGAAAAACCTTTATATTTTACGTTTTGACCTTGTACACAAAGATAACCATAGTTATAGAATAGATATTTAGATTGATGTTATCTAAAAAATAGCGGTGAATAAATACATGAAATAGGTTCAAATCTACTTTTATTTGCTTAACATTTGCAGATGTTTCTAAACTAAACTTATAACTATTTGATATGTGTAAACGTTTAATGCTGCTGAAGCCGGTGATAAGGGGCGAGGACGTTACCTTACCACTTCCGTCCATGAACAGGCCCGATCAAACCTATGACATAATTGTTGATTTTTGAGCAATTTTAGTTTCTTCTATTTTACCTTCAAGCTGGATTGGTCCAGTATTCCTACTTGAATACTTTCTGGCCACCCTTAAGATTTGTTGCCTGTTAATTTTTACATTTGTCTTTGGACACCTTCATACGGCGATTATCATGGCATCTTCCATCTTTGTACAAAAAAATTATATAAATTCTTTTAAATCATATTGCGTGGTTTTTCATATCTCCGAACAATAATGTTGCTATGTTATCGTCTCACAACCTTTTTTATTTAAAAAAAAAAGTGGAAATGATCAAGTACAATAGATATATGAGCCGCGTCACGACAAAACCAACATAATGGGTTTGCGACCAGCATGGATCCAGACCAGCCTGCGCATCCGCGCAGTCTGATCAGGATCCATGCTGTTTGCTATCAGTTTCTCTACTTGTTATAGAGTTTGTAAGCGAGCAGCATGGATCCTGATCAGACTGCGCGGAAGCGCAGGCTGGTCTGAATCCATGCTGGTCGCAAACCCATTATGTTGGTTTTGTCGTGACGCGTCTCATATGTTTGACCATCTACAGCTGTTTCACAGTGAATGCATTCAAGGAGATGATGTATTTTAAAAATCCATTAAGTTATCATATAAACTTGTCGAACTGATGAAATGGTTATCACGAATAACGTTTCTTTTATGGCTATATATCAATGATTACAAATGTTTCTTGTGATACAAAACCATCACACAAAAGAAAATTACGTCTACAACTTTGAAGACAGTTGCCTTATATCAAATGTGTTCAATAGGGTAATGCAAAACATTTTACGCAACTATCGTTATATATTAACTTATTTGTTTCGATACATCCTGATGAATCTTATTTGTACTTTTTTTGTTACAGCATGATGCTTGACAGTTCGTGCTAAAACGCTTGCTTAGAATAACTTGTCCTTTTGTTGAAATGTATTGACAGTTAACAAGGGTCTCAAGTAGCAATTTTGAATAGCCTAAGAATTTTAATGCAAGGTGCATTATCATAAAGTGACAATTTATTTATAATAATAATTATGGTGATTATTTTAGATCTGATCATTTATATTACCTAATGAATCACTTAAGATTGTTCTTTCCTTTTAGACAAATGTATTTTAGACAAAACATATTTGACTGAATGTACGGAGCGACATTTTACGGCCTCCACACTGCATATACAACACCTATGTGACTTCATTATTTTTACTATTTATTGCAACAGACTTCATAATTAAATGTCATAGCCTACTAAACATACGCCTATATAGTGTTTCCCTCTCTCAGTTGATTTATTTTTATATAGAAACAGAATGTTAACAGTTTTTCTTTTTATTGCAATCAATTTTGCACAATCGGCGTTTCAGTACAATGCGAGTACACAGATGTCAATTACATTTCATTTGCAATGGTTCAATAAAATTCTAAACATAATATTTTTGTAAAAAATACTCATATCCCTACGGTTGTAAAACAGGTTACAGATTCTTGTTGCAGGGTCGTTTCGGTGTTATGTTCATTGAACGCCGCCTCTCCTTGTTGATCTTGTTAATCATATTTTACAGAAATAGTTTGGTTTTTAATCTGATGTTGTGTGTAAATTTCAGCTGGTGGTCCTAAATGCAAGCTATAAACGCATATCTTGCCCGGTCTAAAATTAATTTGCATTCTGGCTGTTTGGAAGTACAATTTCATGGACAATAGAAAAGATAGAGATTCCCTGTCGTATATTTTCATGTAATAAAATTTCACTATGATAAAGTTTATTGCTAAACAAAGCTGTTAACACGTCATAACTTTAACTATAGTAAATCTGTACAATGATGTTTAATCACCATTTCATGTAAGCACCTGCTTGATATGATCGAGAAAATATTGTAATTTCAATATAGATTTTAATCCATTATTGAACATTAAAGCAGCATGCCTCCAGATTTATGCCAATTTTCATTAAGATTTTGAAAATGTATTAAAACGTAAAATACTATGAAGTGAATAAAGAAAGTAATTCACAAATTGCAAACGGCACTTACATTACACGTACATTATCAAATAGGAGGTCCAAATATGTAGAAGTAGATCTAACTGTGTAACTTAAGCAGTAGAAATAAAGTGAAAAAGGCGCAATATATCATTTATTTTTATGAGGTTCGCCGAAAGCTGGCCTTTTTATATAATATACTTTTATAATTTTGAAAGACATAAATAATGATGTTAGATAAATCCGACAAACCCACATTTTTGATAAAACATTCATTCCTTTAATAGTGTAAAACCTACTTATTATGAATTTAAATGGAAATCAATGTAATTTGTGATAATTTACTTGTAAAGAAATTGTGATAATATGAAATTCAGATTGTATGAGTTTAAGTGCCAGTCTACTATTGTTAAGATAATTATTACTATACCTGCTCTAGATGAATTATGTTTAATATTTTATTTCTATTCGTTACTATTTTTGTTCAAAGTATTTAACATTTTGTCTTAAATCTTTGTTAGTTCCATAATTTGTCCGCTTTTTCGTACTTCATGTGTATAAATGAATAATAGTTTAAAGTAATATTTGTTCATATGAAATTTATTATTCTGTAACATTAATCTTTTCTTAATTGAAAGAATTTTAATGAGGCGGCATGGCTAGTAATCTAAGGAAATCTAGCTGCGTGGTTTTAAACCCGGTTAGGGGCAAGCAGTTGATTGCTTGAGCAAGTGCTTGTTGGTTCCATGAACGGATTCTAGATTGTAACTCTATGCTTACAGCTGCCTAGATAAACAAATTCAGTATAATAAACTATAAACTGTCAAAACAATTTAATCTGTTGATAATTCATAAATTACTGCCTAATGCAATACATTGAAAGACAAAATGTTGTAGCGAATCGACGTTTGATGACATGTTCTCGTTAAAACCATGAACTATTAGAATGTAAACGTGTCATTTTTTATAACATTTAGATCAATTTAACTGTTACATAAAAGACTGTAACAACATATGCTTAAGTAGAAAAATATGTTGCCAAATTGATAATAAAACGGACATTACCGTAGACGAACTTCGTTTATTGCTTTTAACGTGTGTTTAAAACTGATTGAATGACAGATTACTCTTGTATCATTTTCAGGATATCTTAGTTCACACCAAGATGTGCCTTTGAATGAACTGAAAACACCTTGAATTACTGGAATATTATTTTAAAAGGTAAGTGCAACATCAATTTGATTATTTAATATTCAGTTTGGAGGCTCTCTCCATATAAACTATTAGACTAGAATTATTGTCAACAGAACAGTTGATCTCTAAAATGATCGGAACATTTTTTCTTGTAAATCAAATTTTACTTATTTTATGGGTATATATCTTTACGTTTTGAGTATGAAAATCTAAATGTTTACTCCTTTCTAAAACATAATAATTAAACTCTTTTGATTAAACACACTTTAGAAAAATTCATATAAATCTACATGAATCGTTATTTCTTAGTTCAAGATTTCAACTTTGTCAATTGTGGTTAAGGTGGTACTGTCAGGAGGCCTTAATGGTACCTTAAACGTAACATGTGGTTAAATTTGTAATCTTTAACAAGAACTGAAAGAGTGTTATAATACAATGTAATACAATTTTGAAAGCAAAATGTCAACCGTGAAGGAAGAAATATATAACACCAAGACAAAAACGTTTGTTTTGTTTAATAAATAAGTCCTTTTTGTGCTCAATTTACTGTCAATTGTAATACTATCAAGATGCATGAACGACAGAAGTAACAAAAAACAAAATAACATTTCCCAAATTGTACCTTAAGCAAGACAGCTGTCAATTTCTCTGATGAGCTCATCTTATTATGCATCGAAAATTAGACAGGTAGACAGCCAGCGATATCAAATGACAAACTATTTCAAGCTTCTGATTAAAGATGATGAGATAATCGTCTTCAGACGAAAGCTTGTGTGACAAGGGGAGTGTACTCGTCTTGACATAAATTTGCTAATTTTTGATGAACAGTCATTTGGAATAACAAAAGAATGCTCACATATATTATTGAAGTACTGGCATTTAGACACAGGCTTGCTTGTGTGACAAGGGGATGCACTCGTCTTGACATAAATTACTAATTTTGTAAAATTGTTAACGAATAGATATATGGAATATTAAAAAAATCTCAAATATATTATTGAAGTTCTAGCAGTTTATGTACTGCTGGCCTTTAACATTTTGGTTCAAATGATTGAACATGTTTAATATGTAGAGACTGGATTAAGTTGATTTATACTTGTTTGTCTTAATCAGTGATGAGCTGCAGATACGAAAATACAAACACGTCATATAACGTGAATGTATTTGAATGCAGCCTTAATTGTCATAACTGACTCTCATTCAATATCGTCTGTTAATGGAAAAAGTATCAAGGATTACAGTGAAGTGTGTCACTATTTCACTCATGTTTATTTCTCTATTTTATATATCATAAAATGTAATGTCACTGTTCATTTAAAATGATACAATTTTGTTCGACAGTTTCTTTCAAGGAATATAATGACGCTGTGATCTTTCATATCGATATTTACAGTCATATCGCTAACATTAGATAATTGTCATTAAAGTTAAGTGTTTCTAAGTCTTGACATTGTTAATCTTAGATAAAACAGCACTTTTTCTTATCGCTGTTTATTCATTGGCTCCCTTTGTCAGCTGATATAAAATGTAGGTCAGACGTACACAGTTGTGACAAGTTAATGTTTCCTTACTACAAGTATTCATTTACCTTATTCATTTGGAGATTAGGTTGACAGTATAGCTATTTTAGAATGATGATTTGACTGTCAAGGAAATAACCTCTTTTACCATACACTGTGATATAATTTTTGCGAGTAATAATAAATCACGCGATAAAATTTTCCTAGATGTCTTCCAAATAAATAAGCCAAAGACTTCCACTTCATTGTGTAAACACAAAGAAACACACAATTGCCGTTTTGTTTTGTTTCGTTGTAATTTCAAAGATTCATAATTATTTTAATAAGTAAGATATATGAACAGTAAAATATAACATATAAAAGTACTCTTCAGTTACATTTTGCTTCATGTGACATTATGCTAATGTATTTTATTGTTATAGTTGAGTTGAATTATAGTATATACGTCTAAAGATTGACTATTCTAATGATTATTGGCCAATAATTAATAATTATTTAGAAATGTATCTATATAGACTATAATATAAAAACTGCTTAAAATATAAAAAAAGACTGTCCCACTGTTTTATCAACTGAGCGTCACCGATATATTCTGAAGCATATTTATAGAAATGTCAATGTGTTGAATATTCAGTTAATTGAAGTAGAATATGAAATTTAAAACAAATATGACAAAATGTAAACTTCTTTTGACTTTTTCGATAAAAAGGTGCCCTTTCTTCACTTCAGTGTTGTGATATTTTCCACTGACTCCAGCACGTTTAAGTTGTATTTACATGTATTTTATTACGTCTTTTTGGAAACGTACTGCGTACTGTAAGTAAAATATTTATAGGACAAAAATAGATTTCTGTCTCTGTAAGTACTTATTCTTATTGGATTAAATCTCCTACACGTACTCAGGCGGTAAAATAAATGGTCCCAAGAAAACGTATGTAATTATATTTATTACACTGGTAACCGTTAGACGGACGGAGGAAATTACATCAGTGGAAATTGAATTACTTTTACATCGACATGCCTAATGACTGAAACGATACCAGATGCATGACTGTATACCGTTCTGTATACCGTTCTTTGTTGTTGTTGTTGTTGTTTTGATACAGATTTCGTTTTAGTTCGATTGTGTAGGAAGCAAAACGCTAATAGACACACTTTGAAATCCGTTCCTGGAACCCGTCAGTACAGAGTAATGAGTGTAAAATATGATAAACAATATCAACAAGGAAAGGTGGCGTTAATAAAGTTTCTTGCTCAAGGAAACTACGACTTGCCCCTGACATGGTTTGAACTCATGCGGCTAGCGACCATTCAGCAATGATATAACTGCTATTTTATGTTTTGCTGGTTTTTAATTCAGGCCAATAATTTGGAGCACTATTTTATCTTTCAAAGACTTGAAGCATTGTTAAGATAGTGGTGTTGTCTTCTGACGAAAGGTTATCCACGTCGCAGATTTGTTCTACCTTTAAATTTGACTTTTAATCTGAACGGCTTGATATACTTTCTCCTTAATCCATGTACCAGGCTGCTTAAAGATGTGAATCATAAATAAGTTCTTTTTTCCCATTCGATAACAGTTCGTTTTGAAGTTTTGCATGCACTTTATAAGGACAATAAACTGTCATGTGGTTAAGACACATTATAGACACATATGTAAATGTATTATCTGATAAGAACTTATCCAAAGACAGTTGTCAGTTCCTGTAATGACGTAATCTTATAAGGTCTAGACTAACAATCAAGAATGTGACGTTTACCAATATCAATTTACAAGAAATATTGTCTAGTCGTAGTGGTGTTTTTTTTGTCGTTTTGATATTCAGAATTATATATATCTAAAAGAGTTGTGTTGAAAGGGTTATGTTGTTTTATTGGCTGATAATGTTTGAGGTTTAAATAAAAACATTTCAAAGTAATAACAAGTTAAATATGATAAAAGGAAAACATATCTGATATATGAAAACGACACCACTGCTATTTGTGTTGTCGTATGAAACAGTCAGACCACAATATTATTCATTTGGAAAATAATCTTACAATTAAAGATACATAAATCTAGACAAAAAATATTTAATTATTATTCACATTGACATTTCTAAGCGAAAAACAAAGAATTAGTTAATAAGGAAATCCTTTTTGTCGCTTTACATCTGTTTAGAAATAGAGATTAGCAGTGTGAAGAGTGCGTTTTATTTCGTAAATATTTTTTTTCAAATTTGTGACAATTCTATTTTTTTTATGTAATTCGATAAAAAAAAAGTCTGCTTATGATGATATTTAAATAAAATTAATTGTTTTGCCCCTTTTTATGGCAAAACTATTCTGAATTGATTCCGGACTGTAATTTTTATCGAAAATAACAAACTTTTGGTTTGTTAAAGTTAAAGTAATGAACATTAACACATATTTATAAAAAATGTTCAGGTGTATACACATTTTTCAATTTGACCTTACACACATTATATAAAACATATGTTTACAATGAAAACAATCTCTCCAAATTCAGGTCATTGTATTCACACAGTAAATTGTTACAGATCAAACATTAAAGCAAACATTATTTCTTTATACTGCTCCGATTTTGTGTGATATAATTTTAGATAAGCTGGCATTTGTCTTTGTCTGTTTCTTATTGTTGAGTTTCTTAAATTGGGTTATTATTCTATAGAGGCGTCTTTCCTGTGATATAGTGTTCTTTACTGAATGCTTTAGCAAAGTATTACAAGGCGACTATGTTCCATTTTTTTCATGTCTAATTTAACTGGAAATAGATTTCTATGGTACTACATATTTTGAAATAGAGGGAAATAAAGAATACATAATGAACGCAAAAAAAACGCAAAAACAGAAAATGTTGCAGGCTCTGTTTTGATTGAGCCTATTCATGGACGTTACTTGATAGTGCCAGTTACCGGCTATGCCCCTTATCACCGGCTTAAGCAGAATTCAACATTAAACATGATAAATATAAATTTGGAATTTTTGGAAACTTGTATTCACTCTTATTTTCTCAATTCGAAATCATGGTATCATATAATTATTCTCTTTGGTTTTTGCTCATATTTTGCCCAGCAATGTGATAAATTATGTTTCTTGTAGGATATGAGTTCTCAAAATGTTTCGAAATACTTGATGTATACATTTCACTATAATATCTTTTGGTCGTTAAGTATATTGTCGCTGTTTTTGTCCAGACTTGTCATATGTTAATAATATACTACCTCTTTAAGATGCCACATATGTAATTATTCCTTTTTGTACGTTGTAGACACATTTATTATCTAACATTATTGCAACAATAAAAATAAATACATCGAACTATATTTCGAAAATTTGTTATTTGTGATATTAATATAGCATGAACGATGAAGTTAAAATACCTGCAATAGTTAAAACTGTAAAAGGTGTCATTCGTAGAATGTATGGTGTCTAGATAAAAACATTCTAAAAAATATTAAAATAGCATTGATACCTTTAGTTATGGCGTAAAAAATGTGGATATTATGTTTCAAAATATGTTTGCGATTTAACTTCCGGGTCATTTCAAAGTCCTCCGAATAAATCTTAATTTTGATGATTTAAAATGTAAAATGGGTTACAGGTATTGTTTGATAGTCAGCTTGCGTAAGAACATTTTCAGTCCACAGTAATTTGATTGTAACACTTACAGTTTTGTTCGAGTTTACGATGCACGAACCAAGTTTATGTCATAGGCCACCGGAACTGTCTGACCTCGGGTGTAACAAAATTAAAGCAACACCAGGGGTCAAAGCAACATCACCTGCTGGAGCTAACAGAGGCATATATTTATTATTCGAATCCATTTAGTCACCTCTTACTATAACGCAGGGTAAAACGGTTTTAGCAATCTGATGCCTCAAACCGTTTAGGCAACTCCTCAGACGAAACGGTAATACACGTGTAGTGCATAGTCCTGAAAATAGATACTGTATAAATAAATTTGTTTCCAAACATCATACATTTAATTTAGAAAGCAAAATGTATTTTGTAGTGATAAATTTACACAATCTAACATCATCTTCTTAACCATAAATATAATATACAAACAAAAGGGTTTGTTCACCTTAACATTTTAAAGAGAAACATTATCATTAAAAAAGTTTATCAAAAGACTAAATAAGTCTCTTATAAGACCAGACCATATATATATATTGCTTTTTTCTTCCACTGTTTATTTTTTGTACCATAAATTATAATGCACTAGTACCATTTGACAATGCCGATATTATGGTAAGCGTGTCTAAATTAATTTCAATGTTGCCACACTGTATATTATATCGTTTAAGATAAATTAAATTCAAATGATCTTTTTATTTATAAATGTATAAAAACAAAATCGATCGTCACTACTACTGTTATATGGAGCAGAAATATCATGATTTTTTCCCAGAAGTGTAAACGTCAATGTTTTTGAAAGGTTTTTGCGCTAGCTACCTTCTTCAGCTTCGTCAGTATTTAAACATAATATATACTTGAAACATAATTGAACACAAGTTTGACATTTCTCATGAATTACAACATATGAATTTCTGAGGCATAATGAGCCTCCAATTCAAAGACACCTTGTTCAATCATCGACGGTCATATTGCCTGGCATCAGACTTATCCGGAAGATTACGATATCAAATCATTAACATCAACTGAAATTGAATTAAAATCGTAATCATTCTTATTTAAATAGGTAGTGAGGAAAATGGGTGTCTCTGCGGAAAGCAATTTGTTTGTATGTAGTTAATGCATAAATCATGTAGCGGTCCATTAGTTAACAAGCAGTTTGAAGTAATTTCAGTGATATGCTAACATAATTTTTCACATAAAAGAGACAATAATTAAACTTAATGACATGTAATATTCATCACCGAGTCTATGTTTTTATTACTATCATTGTATAATTTATTGTTCCATAATTGGCTGCATCGTTTAAGTCAATGATTTGTTTACAATCTATCATCCAACGCCCTTGCAACTACTACTAATTTGAAGTATAATAAATCAAATCAAAATAAAAAGGAGGTGTGTTATCAAATGAAAACAAATGGAACAATGTTGTACTGAAACACAAAGTGTCCCGAAAGGATGATTGCAATAAAGAATGATCGCCATAACATTCAGTAATAGATATAACAAAAGAAAAAAATACAAATTTAACGACAATTATCCAATATAATGTCTCAGCTTCCACTGACGTCAAAATAACAATGTACACAATGTTTGTTTGTTACCTAGAAATTAAGGCCAAATTTTAAAAATGAAAAATGATCAATTCTAAAAAGCTGTGTTTGTTTTAAAATAAGGAACATGTTCATATATAATAAGTTTCTTGTTTAGATTTTGAATGTTGATTAAAAACATATAACTAGTATGAAATTATATCTTCCTTTAATTAGAAAGTTACTCCACAAATGATTTGTCACGTGAGCTTGAATTTAAATGTATTATATTTCTTAATGTATGATCAACTTTAAAATACCTCGATATTCGAAAATACGCATTTGAATTTAAGACAATCCATGATAACACGACAACACCTACTTTCATCTACAATGCGCGAATAAAATTAGCTAGTTATCACTTTGGCGTAGCACTAGCTTTTCAAGAGATTCATCGATTCTAGAATATCCTTCATTTGCTTGCATGTTTAAATGAAACATAATAATTACAAATCATGTTCTGCTACATTATATGAACTGTCATACCTTTAAATTATTGTTTCCTTTTATAGAGTGACCTAGACATATATATCACACATATACTTCATTATTGTAACCACTGATTTCAATAGACTTCATAAACGAATATCATAGTCTACTAAACATAGACTCACATATCATATTTCTTTAAGAAGGGCTGAGTTGAAATTTCATTTATTGTCAAGCAGAATAAGTGAAATTTATTGTGGTCTTTTATTTATTAAAAAACAAACATCAACAAATTGATGCAATAAAACATTCTGAAAAAGTACATTTAATATATTAAAAAGCACCAGTAAAGAGATATTTCTGTACACAATACTAAATCACTATAACTGAACTATTTACCTAACAGACGCAAAAGATGATTCAGGTAATACGCTAATGTGTAACGTTTTAAAAATTATAACAGATCACCAAAATTAAAAAGCTTCTGAGAAGCAAAAATCAAAGAAGTTCAGGGACATAATGGTTCTTTAATAAATGCTATTTTAAATTTCCTTTAACATGTTTGCGAATAGCTTTAATAAAGACTAATAATAATGTTTTAAGATCTTTGTGAATAAGGAAAGAGGCTGGTAAGACACATTGCTATGGAGAAGAAAACAGACACCGTTGCCAGGAAACAGATTTAGAAAATTATTAGCTTTAGTAAATGTCACGGTGTCTTTGTATCAGGGGAACAATGTTTTTACAGACAAATACATCAATTATGATTCTGTTATTTAGTCACGCAATTCATATTGACAAATCTGTTTAAAATTTTGTTACAGTTGCAAACTTAAATCGACTTTGCAGACATGAAATTAAATTTTGTTGTTATCATCATCTTCACAATGAGACATGTTTTCTTATGATTTTTAATAAAAATTTATTATAAAACTAACGGGTTATCATTTTCTCTGATCTTTTAAAATTATTAATATACAAATGTATGAGTATAACATACAAACTCATAATTTTATAAAATGAATATGATATTAGATAAAGTGTTTTGTTTCTGCTTATTTTCGTGTTGCTTTTACCTCGAATCAAAAGATAAAAAATTCTAATATAAATAATCATTTTCAAATTCAATAAACGGATAACCTGGTTTATAGGCAAACAGTTGAGTGTGACAGGTCAAACCACTTTGTGTAGTTATTTTTAAATGTTCTCGCATTTTGTTATTTACTCAAGCATTTACGTGAATATGGTTTAATATAAAATTGATTAATTTTGTTGATTTTGAATAAATTGCCTTGTATGATATTTGTTTAAATTTTCCTGATATTGTTCTACAACGGAAAAGTATATTTATAAGAAGTTCCTGGCGGGTTTAGCGTCTAAGATGCTAAACGTTGCTCGAAGTAAGTTGTCATTTTAATACACAAATGTTCATGTCACGTTTTATTGATAACTTAATTCATTTGCTACAAGCCAGAAGGAAATCATATGAAAGATAAGATTGTGTTTCAAAGCTTGTTTTTTCACCGTTATGTCCCATATGGGTTGGCAATAAAATTATGATATGATACATCTAAAGGATGTGTAATCAATTACATGAGTATACAAAGTAACATATTGCGCTAATGGTGCTACTGTCTTTACAAGCCACGCTGTCTATAAATTTGTAGTCGAAACCATCCTTTTAATGGAAATTTAACAAAGAACGTATTGGTTGATTTTTTGCTTTCTCATTTGAGAAAGCAAAAATACCATCACATGAAGCAATACAAACTAAATTAAATAGTTTTATCCTCATATCAATTTTTCAAATATTAACTTCTTTTAGCATATCGTGTTTTTCTTTTTAATTTGACTTTGTCGTGTTGATTTTCCCGATTCATTTATCATTTATGGCATGATGCGGCGATTTGTCTTCTCGGATTTCTCTACAGAAACTTTATTCGGTCTTTTCGGTGACCCTCGATGTCGCCTAAGGCCATGATACTCGTATTTCTACGTAACAGTCTCGCTATACTATAACAATTACTTAATACCAGTTAAATATGCTTGTAATGACATAATAAAAAAGTGGGCAGCCACTCTCATTTGAGCTCAACTTACCAAAGAAACCTTATCCCTTTGATAAACACAGCATCAAAGGCTTGTTACAGACCATCGTTAATTTAATTACTTCGCTTAATTGAACGTTTATATAGAGGCTATCAAATTATTATCATTTCATTACAGTAATTACCATATAATTCTATGTATTTTGGTATCTAAACGCGCACATTACCTAGATGTTCAGTTTATATTAAGGTTGTATTACTGTAATGCTTTCCCGCCAAACAATTTCCCGCAAACAAAATCTAAAATCGGCCAATATTGCAATAAGTCGGTCATCCCGGGACGTTTTTTTCCCACAATTTTCGGTATTCAATAATTTGTAACCGTTTATAACCGAAATTGGTGCTTAGCGATAAAGGATGAGTGATTGGAAATATTCCGAAGATATTAAATTTAAAATTAAAATTAAAAAAAAATAAAGTTCCGAAAATAACCGTTTTGCTACGTAATTGTCCGATAATATAATTGTTTGGCTGGAAAGCATTACAGTACGACTACCTTCAACGCCAAATGTATTTTTTACCATAGTTCGAGGTATAAGGCAACTTGTCATACTCACTCATTGAATTTAAAATAAACGCTTTATTCTCTACTATTTCAAAGATTTGATTTTACTTCATCTCTCTATTTTCGTTATCACTTTAACAAGAAGTGTATTTATTTTTTTTATTTTTTTATAAAAATACGTTTATCCCAAGTAACTATGTTACTAACTTTCCGATAAATAAAGATGTTTAATTATTAGTTCAAAATCAAAATCAGGTAAAGCAAACAGAACACGACTTTTTGACGTTATGACGTGAAGTACAATACAACGTTAATATAAAGTTAAGAAAATTATGTTCGATTCAGAGTTCTGCAAAAACTTATAATAAGTTTATCAACTTCAAAAGTATCATGTAATTCTTACCGGGCAATTTGTAGGTTTAAAACGGGTTCAAACTGAACAAAAAATATTTACTTCGTAGATGTGCTGTGCTTTTATTTTTAATCATATATTACTAGTGCTGAAAGCAAGCAAGATGAAATTGTGAAACGTTAAAGATCAAATTTTTTTTAATGAAAGCTGAAAAACACAGAAAATTGAATCCCTAAAGAAAGTCCAAAATAGCAAAAATTAAAATGTTGCAGGCTCGATTTAGCCTCGCCCACCCCCTGACACCTACATAAGCAGAATTCAACATTTTATCTAATCATAGTAATTGTGAAATTTTGAATTTAGAAACATCCGCAGATGTGTCCAAAGACTTGTTGTAATGTAATTTACCTAGCTCAGTTTCAATAAAGGGTAATACTACATACGGCATCTATTTTCAGCTTATTGGACAAGCTGAGTGACAACATAAATGAAAGCTAGACACATTTTTCATCTAGCTAATGCATTTTAGACCTAGTAAATACGAATACAGGATATTGCATTGAAGTTCAGAAGTTGTTTATGTTTATTAAACAGTGATGTAAACGGTCTACGTGTTTTTTTATATTGACGAAAGTTTTCACACATTTGATTTGATAGAAGTTCTGCTTTACGAAATGAATATATACGTATAAGTAGAATTTCACTTTCATTACAAAATGAAAATGAATAGATATAAGTAATAAACGGGGATGCTTATTTGAATTATATAAATTGCAATGGAGATTCGCCAATTTTCAACATGTGATGCAAATTCAAGGAATATTGTTCGAACGTAGAATTTTTTTATAGACATGAGCCAATTCCCTACACATGTATTAATCTTAAAAGTTTCGCATTTTTATAGAACTGACACTTATTCTGAATTTTTTACAACATATATTTTTAAAATATGCATTAAATGTAAATATCTTAAGTAAAGTATTAGAATGAATGTATATTTACACAAAGCAATAAAGAAGATTGCCCAAAAATTGTAAAAAAAAAAGAAACTAACGAACGCTTTATTTTTAGCGAACAACTATTCTGCGAAAAAAAAAATGGTGAAGAATATTTAAAGAACGAACCCCTTACTCAAAGTTAACTTGTGCACTAATGGTAAATGTTGTCACATAGATGACACAGAATATGAGTAATGACACTTACTAAATCTTCGGGAAATTTTAACTGCGAAATTTTTGCTGAGACAGAATATCTACGAAATGAAATTGTACCTAATAGAAGCCTTGTGCATTCAGTATACAAATCTAACATTAAGATTCGTTTAAAGTTTGTGAAATCAAATCTCTTTAATTTGGTTTCTGGACTAGTTGTGATTAAATGAGGAAATGAAAGCGTTTAAAGTTTATTGTTTTTCTCATCTCTTCAGAGAATTGTTTCCGAGACATTAACATTGTGCATTCTTGCATAGCAGACTGGCGTTTCCGTTAGTTTTACCCATGCCGGAAAATTCATTTGACATGGGGGGTTCCAGATGAGTCGCGCGCTGTACAATGGCACGATAAAGATGACGTCATTTTACCGTTATGAATGATTTTGTAATTTATACGCTGTTGTAAGAAAATAGTTACGGTTGTAATGATATAAATTTTCATTGAAAATAAAGATAAAAAATTTAAAATATAATGGCATATAGTAGAATATGCAAGAAAAAATATCTGACATATGTTTGCGGTTCGGATCGTTACCGACCAATGGGCGGGTCACCTCGGGACGGATATTCCGATCCGAACTGCAAAATATGACAGATATTATTACAATGTATTAGGACTATTTAATTTAAAAAATCCAGTTTATTTAGGTTTTCCTTCTACGTAAAAAAATAATGTATATGTTAGAAAATTTGCAAGGCACTTATAGCTTTCCTTTAATGGAACATATTAAAATATAACTGCGATATCACATTACCAGCATTTAGCAGTTTTTGATCTTATAATGTATATGGATCATCATTGAACGATTCACTGAATCATATTTGAATCAATTTTCGAGATGGACGCCGTACTATTTTTAAGTATCAGACTTGTTATTTCTGTTACATATTAATCAACATTTTCATATCATTGCATTTTCTGTCCAGTTGTAAGTAAAGTACGTTGTCCTCCGTAATTTAGATGCACGTAAAACATAATTATAATTACAATTTATATTTCTAGACTTCATATATGTGATAATAATTAAGCATGAACCATGCTATTATTATTTCAATGAAGGTATATTACCAACGATTTATAAATCTTGCATGTAATCCAATATAAGCTGGAAAGAAAATATTGTTATATAGAAATGTACAGAATAATTAAACTATGTTAAAGCTGTGCAAACATTGTATCATAAAAATTGAAGAAATGTTTTAAAACGTGTCTAAAGCATACTATGTCTATAAAACAATTATGTTACAACAACAATGTGTTCAATTGGAAATACTATAAAGCGAGGTATGCGTTTAAGATAATCCTACATTAATTTAGAAAATCCATTTCCGGAGTAGTTTTTTTTCCTCAAGACTTTGTCTTCATTTCTTATCTTACTCTTTAAATGTTTCGTTCCGTGTCTTTTTTAGTTTATTTGTTTATAATAGTAACTGCATAAATATTTGTTTAAACTGTACTTTATTTCATTACAAGCAAGATAAACAATGTTTTGCTCGCCTATGAAAATAGTCCAGTGTTCAAAAGAATACTTCATACCACTTTACAGGAATTATGTTAAAGACAATATCCGTATGTTCCAATGGTCACAAGCATTTTTATGTACAGTTTCATACCTTGCCCGGGTACAAAGTTTTTTTAATCTTAGAGCGTATGCTATGGTTTCAATTTATTTTTACTTAAACTGTTTTGTTTATTTTATTCTAAAAGCATGCAAGTTTCTGTTTCTAAATTCTATCAAATTGAATGTAGTTTTCATTCAAATTTATGTTTTCATGTAACCCTAGCACATACTTTTTCGTGTGTGTTTTAAATTTTATTAATAGAGGTGCCGTTTAAATACAACATTTGCAAATATAACAATTGCTTACTATACTGTAATTGTTTCCATTTTCCAAGTTCTTGACTATCATTCTGTCAATCAACAGTGTTTTGAAAACGCTTGCTTTAAATGTAAAATATCAAAATCAATAGGATAAAAAAATACATGTTGTAAATTGTAATGGATGCAGCTGTTCCATGAAGCAAGTGAACTGGAAAAAATAATGATAATGCACATCAAAACTCCATTAAGGTGCACTATAGATATAAATTATCAGACGACATTGGTTTATTTAATATGGTTTGTATTGAACGACAGAAAGAAAGAGACAAAAAAAAAAACAGTTCGAACCAAATCTCATTAAGACGTGTTTTTTATATCAAACTAAAAAGAGTGTCATATATAGAATGCACACTGACTAGAAATATTATTTAAAAATAATATATATCATTGTTAGGTCTGTTGTAAACATTATAATAAACAAAATATACCTTTTGCGACAGCAGCAATTACTCGACTAATATAATTTGCCACACTAATGTGACAAAACAAACGCAAAGATCTACGTTTACATTTTTAGTGTTAAAATACTTATCTTTATTCTTTTTGAGAATATTTAACAATAAATGTTGTGATCGATTAAGCGGAGTTTGACTTTCCTTATCTTTGTTTATTCACAGACATCTTATTTACAAAGAGAGTCAGGTATTCAGCAAAGCAGTAAATCAATGTTGTTAATTTACGTAATTCATGACCAGTTGATTACGTTATCTCCTTTACGACGGTTACCACGTCTTGTATATGAAAAGAGGTGTTACATGTCAGTAACATACTTATGAACAGATTTTATGTAGTGGTAATTGCAGGTTAACGTCCACATATCCTAACCCCGACTTAAGCAGAATTCAAAACTACCTTTCTTCTCACAAAACGTTAGTTTGCCTAAGCTACATATTGTTGATCAAGCAAAATGCGGATTCAGTTTATCACACATTGAACCTATTTTAGCTTAATAGACACCATGATAGACAACAAAAGTGAATACCAGACACAAGTTTCATTTAGATAATGCAAGTTAAGACTTAGTAAATTGAAAAAATAGCAAGAAATGGATATTGAAATAAGATTCTAGACGTGCACGTTTCTATAATAGAATGATGTCTACTTTTATGGTATAAATGTGCATGCAGACAGATTTGGTACTAAACTCAAACCACATATTTGAATAACAGTACAAAAAACCTTTATATTTTACGTTTTGACCTTGTTCACTATAGTTATAGAATAGGTATTTAGGTGGATGTTATCTAAAAACGGCGTTAAATAAATACATAAATAGATTCAAATCTTCTATTATTTTCTTAACATTTGCAGATGTTTCTAAACTAAACTTATAATTATTTAATATGTGTAAACGTTTAATGCTGCTGAAGCCGGTGATAAGGGGCGAGGACGTTACCTTACCACTTCCGTCCATGAACACGATGACATTATTGTTGATTTTATGGACTATTTGAGTTTCTTCTATTTTACTTACAAGCTGGATTGTTTCAGTATTCCTACTTGAATACTTTCCGGCCACCCTTAAGATTTGTTGCCTGGTAATTTTTACATTTGTCTTTTGACACCTTCATACGGCGATTATCATCATGGCACCTTCTATCTTTGCAAAAAATCGTTTATATAATTTCTTTTAAATAATATTGCCTGTTTTTTTTCATATCACCGAACAATAATGTTGCCATGTTATCGTCTAACAACCTTTTTTATTTAAAAAAGAAATGAAAATGATCAAGTACAATAGATATATGTGTGTACATCTACAGCTGTTTCACAGTGAATGCATTCAAGGAGATGATGCATTTTAAAAATCCATTAAGTTATCATATAAACTTGTTGAACTGAAGAAATGGTTATCACGAATGACGTTTCTTTTATGGCTATATATCCATGATTACAAATGTTTCTTTTTTATACAAAACCATCACACAAAAGAAAATTACGGCTACAGCTTTGAAGACAGTTGCCTTATATCAAATGTGTTCAATATAGTTATGCAAAACATTTTACGCAACTATCGTTATATATTAACTAATATGTTTAGATACATCATGATGAATCTTATTTGTACACTTTTTTGTTACAACATGATGCTTGACAGTTCGTGCTAAAACGCTTGCTTCACATACCTTGTCCTTTTGTTGAAATGTATGGACAGTTAACAAGGGTCTCAAGTACCAATTTTGAATAGAATTTTAATGCAAAGTGCATTATCAACTGAAACATTTTAAAGTGACAATTTATTTATAATAATAACATAATGATTATTATAGATCATGTTCATTTATATCACTTACAGAATACTTCCAGATTGTTCTTTTCTTTTGGTCATATGCACCATTTTAAGAATCAGAACATATTTGATTGAATGTACGGAGCGACATTTTACGGCCTCCACACTGCATAAACAACACCTATGTGACTTCATTATTTTTACTATTTATTACAACAGACTTCATAATTAAATGTCATAGCCTACTAAACATACGCCTTTATAATAATTTCTCTTACAAGTATGAATCAGTTTATTTTTTATATAGAAACATAATGTTAAGAGTTTTTCTTTTTTGTTGCAATCAATTTTGCACAATCGTCGTTTCAGTACAATGCGAGTACGCAGATGTCAGTTACATTTCATTTGCAATGATTTGTTAAACTTTAAAACATAAAACTTTTTGTAAAAATACATATATACTAACGGTTGTAAAACAGGTTACAGGTTCTTGTTGCTGGGTCGTTTGGGGGTTATGTTAATTGAACGCCGCCTTTCCTTGTTCATCATATTTTACAGAAATAGTTTTGTTTTTAATCTGATGTTGTGTGTAAATTTCAGCTGGTGGTCTTAAATGCAAGCTATAAACGCAAATTTTGTCTGGTCTTAAGTTAATTTGCATTGTGGCTGTTTGGAAGTACAATTTCATGGACTATAGAAAAGAGATAGTAATTCTCTATCGTATATTTTCATGTAATAAAATTTTACTACGATAAAGTTAATTGCTAAACAAAGCTGTTAACACGTCATAACGTTAACTACAGTAAATCTGTACAATGATGTTTAATCATCATTTTACGAACGCACCTGCTTGATATGATCGGTAAATGATTGTAATTTCAATATAGATTTTAATCCATTATTGCACGTTTAAAGCAGCATGTCTCCAGATTTATGATAATTTTCATTTATATTTTGAAAATGTATTAAAACGTAAAATACTATGAAGTCAATAATGAAAGTGATTCACAAATTGCTTGCAAACGGCACTTACTTACACGTACATTATCAAATAGGAGGTTTAAATATGCACAAGTAGTTCTAACTATGTAACTTAAGCAGTAGAAATAAGGTAAAAAAGCGCAATATATCATTTATTATTATCATTAGGAGGTTCACCGGAAGCTGGTCTTTTTGTATATATATAATATACTTTTATAATTTTGACAGACATAAATCGTAATGTTTGATAAATCTGACCAACGACACACATTCTTGACAAAAACATTCATTCCATAAATATGGGATAAAACACACCAATTATGAATTTAAAGGGGAAAAAAATCTGGAAAAGAAAGTGATCGATGTAATTGATGTTATTTGTGGTCATTTACTTGAAAAATGTGATTATATGTAAATCAGATTGTATAAGATTATTTACAAGTCTACCATTGTATTACATTATAAAATCATCATTACTTTACCTGTTCTAGATAAACTATGTTTGATATTTCATTTCTTTTCGTTACTTTTTTATTCAAAGTATTTAACATTTTGTCTGAAATCTTTGTTAGTTCCATAATTTGTCCGCCTTTTCGTACTTCATGTGTATAAATGAAAAATAGTTTAACGTTATATTTGTTAATATGAAATTTATTATTCTGTAACATTCATCTTTTCTTAATTGAAAGAATTTTAATGAGGCGGCATGGTTAGTAATCTGAGGATATCAAGCTGCATGGTTTTAAAGATCGTTCAGCACGACAAGCCGGTGCTAGGGGGCGTGGACGGTAGTTTGCACTGCGTGGTTTTAAACCCGGTAAGGGGCAAGCAGTTGATTGCTTGAGGAAATACTGGTTGGTTCCATGAACGGATTCTAGATTGTGTCTCTAAGCTTACAGCTTCCTAGAGAAACAAATTCAGTATAATAAACTATAAACTGTCGGAACAATTTAATCTGTTTATAATTTATAAATTACTGCCTAATGCAATACCCTGAAAGACAAAATGTTGTAGCGAATCGACGTTTGATAACATGTTCTCGTTAAAACCATGAACTATATGACTGTAAACGTGTCACATTTTCATAACATTTAAATCAATTTAACTGTTACATAAAAACTGTAAAAACATATGCTTAATTGGAAAAATATGTCGCCAAAACTGCTAATAAAACGGACATTACTGTAGACGAACTTCGTTTATTGCTTTTAACGTGTGTTTAAAACTGATTGAATGACAGATTACTCTTGTATCAATTTCAGGATATCTTAGTTGACACCAAGATGTGTCTTTGAATGAACTGAAAACACCTTGAATTACTGGAATGTTATTTAAAAAGGTAAGTGCAAAATACATAATGATTTATAAAAGAAAATAACTAGAATAATTGTCTTGTCGATAGAATAGAGGAAAACGGAATCTTTAAAGAACGCCAAAAAACGGCAATACTGAAAATGTTGCAGACTCGGTTTGATCATGGATTGAACTTAAAAGTGCAAGTTACCGTCTACATGTTCTACGCCCCCTAGTGCGGGCTTAAGCAGAATTCAGCATTAAACACGGACTTTCATTTTTTTAAAAAATTGGAACACATTTATTCTTGTGATCAAAATTGATATACTTTATGAGAATATATCTTTAAATTTTTAGCACGAAAATCTAAATACTCACTCCTTTGTAAAACTTGATAATTTGACAAAACGAACTTTAGAAAAATTCATATGAGGCTACATGAGTCGCTGGGTTTACTATTTCTTAGTTAAATATTTCACCGTTATTATATTTAAATGATGATTGGTGCTTAGATTGTTAATGTTAGGAGATGAACTGGTAGCTGGCATGTACCATTTTGGTTGTATTTAAATTTGTAATCTTTAATAAAAACGGGAAAAGAGTGGCTATAATACATTAACCTATAGCTTTTCAGCGCTTCTTATGTAAAAATCTTCCAAGTATAATTTCCAATAACCGTAAATTATACCATACCCAGACTATGGTATAATTTTCAGTTTTGAAGATCGAAGGAGTAAGTGTTTCTGGGCGGAGCTATAGGTTAAAACAGATACACCATTGGTGCGTTGACGATTTCTGGGTTTGCGTAAATTATACCATAATCACGTGACCTTTCTGATGCAACCTCACTCGACTTCGTCTCGTGAGGTTAAGGCATAAGAAAGGTCACACCCCATCAATTAACCCATTGTTACCTGAAATGATGCATTCGTTGATGGAAACTATTGTGTTGTATCGGAAAAAATCAAATTCTTCCCGTGAGGTTAAGGCATAAGAAAGTTCACGTGATTATGGTATAATTTACGCAAACCCAGAAATCGTCAACGCAGCAATGGTATATCTATTACATGTAATACAATTTTGAAAGCAAAATGTCAACCGTGAAGGAAGAAATATATAACACTAAGACAAGAAGGTTTGTTTTGTTTAATAAATAAGTCTTATTTGTGCTCAATTTACTGTCAATTGAAATACTATCAAGATGCATGAACGACAGAAGTAACAAAAAACAAAATAACGTTTACAAAATTGTACCTTAAGCAAGACAGCTGTCAATTTCTCTGATGAGCTTATTTTATAAGGCATCGAAAATTAGACAGGTAGACAGCCAGCAATATCAAATGACAAACTATTTCAAGCATCTGATTAAAGATGATTAGATCATCATCCTCAGACGAAAGCTTGTGTGACAAGGGGAGTGTACTCTTCCTCACATAAATTTGCTAATTTTTTAACAAACAGTTATTTGGAATAACAAAAGAATGCTCGCATATTTTATTGAAGTACTTGCATTTAGACACAGGCTTGCTTGTGTGACAAGGAGAGTGTACTCGTCTTGACATAAATTTGCTAATTTTTGACGAACAGTGGAATAACAAAAGAATGCTCGCATATTTTAATGAAGTACTGGCATTTAGACACAGGCTTGCTTGTGTGACAAGGGGAGTGTACTCGTCTTGACATAAATATGCTAATTTTTGACAAACAGTGGAATGACAAAGAATGCTCGCATATTTTATTGAAGTACTGGCATTTAGACACAGGCTTGCTTGTGTGACAAGGAGAGTGTACTCGTCTTTACATGAATATGCTAATGTTTGACGAACAGTGGAATAACAAAAGAATGCTCGCATATTTTATTGAAGTACTTGCATTCAGACGAGGGCTTGTATGACAAGGGGGTGCACTCGTCCTGACATAAATTACCAATTTTGTAGAATTGTTAACGTACAGGCATTTGGTATAAATAATATATGCTCACATATATTATTAAAATAATGGCCTTTAATATTTGATTGAAATGACTGCACATGCTTATTATGTAGAGATTGGATGTGGTAGATTAATATTTGTTTGTCTAAATCGGTGATTAATCACAATTTTTTAAAGCTTCAGATACAAAAATACAAGCACGTCACACAACTGAAAGCAACCTTAATTGCCATAACTGACTCTCATTCAATATCGTCTGTTTATGGCAAAAGTATCAAGGATTACAGTGAAGTGTGTCACTGTTTCACTTCACGTTTATTTCTCTATTTTATATATCATACAATGGAATGGTACTGTTCATTTAAAATGATACACTTTTGTTTGACAGTTTCTTTCAAGGAGTATAATGACACTGTGATCTTCCATTTTCATACTCATAGTTATATCGTTACCATTAGATAATTGTCATTAAGGTTAAGTGTATCCAAGTCTTGGCATTTTCTAAAAAGATAGTTAATCTTAGATAAAACAGCACTTTTTCTTATCGCTGTTTATTCATTGGCAGCCTTTGTCAGCTCATATAAAAAGTAGGTCAGACATTCACAATTGTTACAAGTTAATGGTTTTTTACTACGAGTATTCATTTACGTAATTCATTAGAAGATTAGGTTGACAGTATAGCTATTTTAGAATGATGATTTGACTGTCAAGAAAATAACCTCTTTTACCATACACTGTGATATAATTTTTGCGGGTTATAATAAATCACGCGGTTAAGTTTTACTAGATATCTTTCAAATTAATAAGCCATAGAAAGTCTTTCACGTCATTTTGTTAGAACAAAGAAACACACAATTGCCCGTTTTGTTTCTTTATAATTTCAAAGATTCATGACTACTTAATATGAGAAAATTTTTTTCATTCTTCAGTTATATTTTGCGTAAAGTGACATTATGCTAATTTATTTTATTGTCTAGTTGAGTTGAATTAGATAATTACATACATCTAAGGATTGAGTATTCTAATGGTGATTGGCCAATAATTAATGATTATTAAGAAATGTTTAGACTAAAATATAGAAACTGCCTAAAATGTAAAAAAAGACTGACCCACTGTTTTATTAACTGAGCGTCACCGATATATTCTGAAGCATATTAATTTTATAGAAATTTCCATGTGTTAAATATTCAGTTATTTGAAATGGAATATGAAATTTGAAACAAATTTGACAAAATGTAAACTTATTTTGACTTTTCCGATAAAAAGTTGCCCTTTCTTCACTTCAGTGTTGTTATATTTTTCACTGACTCAAGCACGTTTAAGTTGTATTTAGAAATGTATTTTATTACGTCTTTTTGGAAACGTACTGCGTACTGTAAGTAAAATATTTATAGGACACACATTGATTTCTGTCTTTGTAAGTGCTTATTCTTATTGGATTAAATCTCCTACACGTACTCAGGCGGTAAAATAAATAGTCCCAAGAAAACGTATGTAATTATATTTATTACAATGGTAACCGTTAGACGGACAGAGGGAATTACATCAGTGGAAATTGAATTACTTTTACATCGACATGCCCAATGACTAAAATGATTCCAGATGTATGACTGTATTCTGTGCTTGGTTGGTCTTTGAACACATCTGTGAATGTTTCTTAATTGAAATTTTACCACTGTTGTGTCTAAATGTTGAATTCTGCTTAAGCCATTGCTAAGAGGCATGGACGTTGACTTGCACATTCCAGTACCGGCCATGAACAGGCTCATTCAAATCGAGCCTGCAACATTGCCATTCTTTCCGCGTCTGGCTTTCTTTAGGTATTCTGTATTTCTCTGTGTTATACAGACTTTACTTAGGTTCGATTGTGTAGGCAGATATACGCTCATAGACACACTTTCAAATCCTTTCCTTGAACCAACCAGTACTGAGCAATAAGCCTCAAGGAAACTATTACTTGCCCATGACATGGTTTGAACTCAAGTGGCTAGCGAACATTGGGTAATGATATAATTATAATTCTATGTATTGCTTGTTTTTTTAGTTTAAGCCAATAATTTGGAGCACGTTTTTATCCTTCGAAGATTGTATGCGTTTAAGATGCTGGTGTTGTCTTCTGGCGAAAGATTATCTACGTGTCAGTCATTTTGTTTAACCTTTAAATTTGACTTTTAATCTGAACGGTTTGATATACTTTCTCCTTAATTCATGTATCATGCTGCTTAAAGGCATTGTTCATAAATTGGTTCTTTTTTTCCTCTTTCAATAACACTTCGCTTTGAGGTTTTGCATGCACTTTGGATGGACAATAAACTGTCATGTGGTTGAGACACATTATAGACATATATGTAAATGTATTATCTGATAAGGACTTAGCAAATGACAGTTGTCAGTTCCTGTAATGACGTAATCTTATAAGGTCTAGACTAACAATCAAGAATGTGACGTTTCCCAATATCAATTTACAAGAAGCATTGTCTAGTCGTAGAGGTGTTTTTTGTCATTTGAATATTCAGAAATATATATATTTAAAAGGGTTCTGTTGAAAGGGTTATGTTGTTTTATTGGCTAATAATGTTTGAGGTTTAAATAAAAACATTTCAAAGTAATAACAAGTTAAAAATGATAAAAAGAAAGCATATCTGATATATGAAAACGACACCACTGCTATTTGTGTTGTCGTATGAAACAGTCAGACCACAATATTATTCATTTGGAAAACTATCTTACAATTTAAGTTACACAAATCTAGACAAAAAATATTTAATTATTATTTACATTGACATTTCTAAGCAAAAAACAAAGAATAAAGTGATTAAAGAAATTCTTTTTGCCGCTTTACATTTGTTTAGAAATAGAGATTAGCAGTGTGAAGAGAGCGTTTTATTTCGTGAATATTTTTCAAATATGTGACAATTCTATTTTTTTTATGTAATTCGATGCTTATGATGATATTTAAATAAAATTAATTGTTTTGACCCTTTTTATGGCAAAACTATTCTGAATTGATTTCGTACTGTAATTTTTATCGAAAATAACAAATTTTTGGTTTGTTAAAGTTATAATGTACATTAACACATATTTAAGGTGTATACACATTTATAAAATATATGTTTACAATGAAAACAATATTTCCAAATTCAGGTCATTACATTCACAAAGTAAATCGTTACAGATCAAACATTAAAGCTTTATACTGCTCCGATTTTGTGTGATATAATTTTAGATAAGCTGGCATCTCTCCAAAAGTCTTTGTCTGTTTTCTTATTGTTGAGTTTCTTAAATTGGGTTATTATCCTACAAAGGCGTCTTTCCTATAATATAGTGTTCTTTACTGAATGCTTTAGCAAAATTTTACAAGGAGGCTATGTTCCATTTATTTCATATCTAATTAACTGGAAATAGATTTTTATCATACTACATATTTTGAAATAGAGGGAAATAAAGAATGCATAAAGGATGTCCAGAACGAAAAAATTGTAAATGTTGTAAGCTCGGTTTGATTATACCTATTCATGGACGGTACTTGAAAATTGCAAGTTACTGTCCATGCTCCCTAGCAGAGGCATACGCAGTATTCAACATTTAACAGGAAATTTAAAAAAAACTGGAATTTAAAAAAAAACAACTTAAAATTGTAAAGGGTGGCATATGCATTCTGCCTTACCGAAACAGTCTAAATCTGTTGGAATAGCATTGATACTTGTAGCTATGGCGTAAATATTGTGCATTAACTTTAGAAAATATGTTTGCGATTTGACTTCCATGTCATGTTTGGTCTAACACTGCTAGAGAAATTCTCCGAACAAGAATTAATCTTAATTTAGATAATTTAAAATGTAACTGGGCAGTTAAAGATTTTGTATTATAGCTAGCTTGCATCAGGAAGTTTTCTGTTAACATTAATACATCTGATAGTTACACTTAAAGTTTGGTTTGTTCGGGAACACAGTTTAGGTAATAGGCCGCCGGAGCTGGCTAACCTCGGATGTTAAAGTTAACGCAACACCAGGGGTCAAAACCACCTCACCTGCTGCATATACGCCAATGATTCGAACCAATTTTGTCGTCTCTTACAATCACGCCGGGTTAAACGGTGGCAGCAATGCTGATGCATCAAAGCGTTAAGGCAACCCCTCGGGTATTCCACTTATAGTGCTATGGTCCAGGAATAGATGATGCATAAATAAGTTTGTTACTAAACATCTTAAGTTTTATTTAAAAATTGATATACTTTCAACATTTACAAATGAATTAATTAAGCATTCCCCTTAGACCAAAAAGTAGTAAACATATCTATGTATAGACATTTGATTTCGTGAAACAATAGTACTGTCTCGTGTCTAGAATAAGATGTAGGGTTAAGATAATTCTTATAATTCTCCAAGTGTTTTTATAACGATAAAATGTTGTAATTTAATAAAACTGTTTCCTTATCTATGTTTATTTATTGTATTTATTGGAATCTTTAGTCAGCTCATTTACAAAGTGTGTCAGGTGATCAGCATTGTGATAAATTAATGGTGTGAATTAACATAATTCATTTTATGTGTGAACCATTACCTCACAGTAATTACCACATGTAATGCCTTTGATATAACTTATATTTTAATAATATTGAGTATTTATTGCCGGCAATACAAAATTATGCATATGAGTTTTTCTTTTGTTTAATTATATTTCATTGCATATTTTGTACGTGATAAATTTACACAATCTAACATCATCTTCTTAAGCATAAATATAATATACATACAAAAGGGTTTGTTCACCTTAACATTTTAAAGAGAAACATTATCATTAAAAAAGTTTATCAAAAGACTAAATAAGTCTTATATAAGACCAGACTATATATATTGCTTTTTTCTTCAACTGTTTAGTTTCTCGACCATAAATTATAATGCACTAGTACCATTTTACAATGCAGATATTATGGTAAGCTTGTCTAAATTAATTTCAGTGTTGCCACTCTGTATATTATATCGTTTTAGATGAATTAAATTCAAATGATCTTTTTAATTATTAATGTATAAAAACAAACAAAAAACGATCGTCACTACTACTGTTATATGGAGCATAAATATCATGATTTTTTCCAAGAAGTGTAAACGTCAATGTTTTTGAAAAGTTTTTGCGCTAGCTACCTTCTTCAGCTTCGTCAGTATTTAAACATAATATATACTTGAAACATAATTAAACACAAGTTTGATATTTCTCATGAATTACAATATATGAATTTCTGAGGCATAATCACAGACACCTTGTTCAATCATCGACGGTCATATTGCCTGGCATCAGACTTATCTGGAAGATTACGATATCAAATCATTAACATCAACTGAAATTGAATTAAAATCGTAATCATTCTTATTTAAATTGGTAGTGAGGAAAATGGGTGTCTCAGCGAAAAGCAATTTGTTTGTATGTAGTTAATGCATAAATCATGTAGCGGCCCATTAGTTAACAAGCAGTTTGAGGTAATTTCAGTGATATGCTAACATAATTTTTCACATAAAAGAGACAATAATTAAACTTAATGAGATGTAATATTCATCAACGAATCTATCTTTTTATCACTGACATTGTATAATTTATTGTTCCATAATCGGCTGCATCGTTTTTAAAGTCAATGATTTGTTTACAATCTATCATCCAACGCCCTTGCAACTGCTACTAATTTGAAGTATAATAAATCAAATCAAAATAAAAAGAGGCGTGTTATCGAATACTTAATGAAACAAATGAACCACTGTTGCACTAAAATACAAAGTGGCTCGAAAGGATGATCGCAATAAAGAATAATCGCCATAACATTCAGTAATAGATATAACAAAAAAATACGAATTAAACGAAAATTATCCAATATAATGTCTCGGCTTCCAATGACGTCAAAATAACAATATACATAATGTTTGTTTGTTGCCTAGAAATTAAGGCTAAATTTTAAAAATGAAAATGATCGATGCTAAAAAGCTGTGTTTGTTTTAAAACAAGGAACATGTTCATTTATGATAAAGTTTTTGTTTAGATTTTGAATGTTGATTAAAAACATATAACTTGTATGAAATGTTATCTTTAATTAATTAGAACGTTACTCCACAAATGATTTTTAACGTGAGCTTGAGTTTAAATGTATTATATTTCTTAATGTATGATCAACTTTAAAATACCTCGATATTCCAAAATACGCATTTGAATAAGACGATCCATAACAGCACATACTTTCATTTACAATTCGTGGGTGAAATAAGTTAGTGAATACTTTGGCTTAGCACTAGCTATTCAAGAGATTCACCAATTCTAGAATATGCTTCATTTGCTTGCATGTTTAAATGAACCATAATAATTATAAATCATGTTCTGCTGTCATACCTTCAAATTGTTGTTTCCTTTTATACAATGACCTAGACACATATATCACACATATACTTCATTATTGTAACCACTGATTTCAATAGACTTCATAAATAAATATCATAGTCTACTAAACATAGACTTACATATCATATTTCTTTAAGAAGGGCTGAGTTGAAATTTCTTTTATTGTCAAGCAGAATAAGTGAAATGTATAGTGGTGCATTATTTATTGAAAAAACAACCTCAACAAATTGATGCAATAAAAAATTCTGAAAAAGTACATTTAATATATTAAAAAGCACCAGAGATATTGCTGTACAAAATACTAAATCACTATAACTGAACTAATTGCCTAACAGACGCAAAAGATGATTCAAGTAATACGCCAGTGCGTAACTTTTAATAAATCATAACAGAACACCGAAAAAAAAAGCTTCTGAGAAGCAAAAATCATTTTGGTTCTGGGGCATAATGGTTCTTTAATAAATGTTATAATTATAAATTTCGTTTAACATGTTTACGAAAAGATTTAATAAAGACTAAATATAATGTATTAGGATCTTTGTGAATAATTTGTTTGTTTGTTTGTTTCATTTTACGCCTTTTCCCAACAGTATGAATAAGGAAATGCGGCTGGTAAGACACATTACCATGGAGAAGAAAACAGACACCGTTGACAGGAAACAGATTTAGAAAATTATTAGCTTTAGAAAATGTCACGGTGTCCTTGTATCAAGGGAACAATGTTTTTACAGACAAATACATCAATTACACTTCTGTCATTTAGTCACGAAATGCATATTGACTAATCTGTTTAAAATTTAGTTACAGTTGCAAACTTAAATCGACTTTGCAGACATAGAATTAATTTTTTTTTGTTATCATCTTCTTCTTCACAATAAGACATGTTTTCTTACGATTTTCTCTAAATATATATTTATATATTTTGCACACATAAAACTAAGTCTTTGAATTTATTTATTTATGAGGTCGTTACAAATGGGATATGGAGCGTGGGTTTACCATCCATCACCGTCCATGAACAGACTCAATCAAACCGAGCCTGCAACATTTTCAATTTTGTCTTGTTGGGTCTTCTTTTAGAGATTTTTTGCTTCTCACTATTGTACATCAGGTTATATCCCAATATAAATCACTATTGGACCCAATATTATCAATGAGCCTCATTTCCATATTCCGAGTACAAAACATTCATATCAAATCACTATTGTACTCAATCTAGCCCCATCCCATTTGTATTTAATATAGAATTCAGTATTGTATTTTGTTCTACATATTAACCTTGTTATAACAGAACGAACAAAGCCTACACCTTGTATACATCTTACATGTAATAAATATGCTGATTATTAACGTTTAAGCTTATGTATTGCAACAACGTTGGATATATCTTTTATTGTTATTTATTTGGCGACATTTATTACATTTATAAAGATCCGTTTCATCATCAAACAAATTAAAGGTTGTGCAAAAAAATGATAAACGCTTTTTTGTATTTATTAATGAAAGAATAATGTTTAACATATATGTTGCTGTTTTAAAATACTGGATCGTTTATTATTGCTGTTAAGCGACAGATTTCATAAAAAGACCTTCTGAATTGGAATATATATTTTACAAGTACTGAATTTCAAATCTTTGCATAGTAATTTACTCTTTGAACAACCATATCTAAAGCCAGAGAGTTAAACTGGAACACTTCTTTGTTTGATTTGTTTTACGGCGCACCAACACTTTAAATGTCGTCGAGACACGAATGGTGATTTTGGCTAACCATGTGTGTAACAAAAAATCAAAGCAACCAAGCAAATGTTTAAATTACTTTCAATATATCCTCAGAATACATCGTTTTTTATCTAATATGATGTTCAGATGTGAATAAAATTTACTTTTTTTAAATAATAGGCATATTGTATAAGAATTTGATCATTTTGAACAAAATATGTCAACTTTGAAGGAAGAAATTAACTATTCAAAAACAATTAACATTTCTTCTGTTTAATATATTAGTCACAAACTCACTTAGTTTTCTGTCAATTGTAAACCATTAAGATGCATAAACGACAGAAATAACAAAAAATAAAACAAAATAACATTTCCAAAATTAAACCTTCTCCAAGGCAGCTGTCAATTTCTCTGAAGAGATCATCGTACCTTGCATTGAAAATTAGACAGATAGACAGCCAGCGATATCAAATGACAAAATTGTGCAGGCTTCTGATTAAAGTTGATGAGATCATCATCCTCAGACGAAAGCTTGTTTGACAGAATGAAAGTATTTGTTCTGACATGAATATTACTAGTTTTATAGAAATGTTAACGTTCAGGCGTTTGGTTTACTTGTATGGTTTTACGGTGTATGAAAACGCCTGAAGCATAATTAATATTCTGTGAAACATAATCATATTTCAGTTAAATATTATATCCAAAGAAAGTTGGATCTTAAGTCTGAGATACACTTAATTTTGGTCTGCAAAAAGATTCTTCCATTAGGTAACGATAAGAGTTCTTTCGCTCCCGTTCATATGAACGTTCATCAAGTATGTCTGCATATCTTTTTTATATTTACTCAAATCATGGCCCCATCATGTTTAAGGCATGGGATGACTTCAAAAATAACATATTATATAGTATGTTTTTAATTAAATTTTTAATGTTCTACTACATATATTTAGAATATTTATATGGATTTTTGTTTCTTTACATATACACATACACTAAAATATTATTCACCAGCTTCCACTCAAGGAGAAAAAAAGATATATTTATCTTCTCTCTTCCAAGCAATAATATCGTTTACAATTCCAGATGTATTATAAAAACTCATATAATTAAATTAAATGATCACATTTTCTATAACGAAATTGTATCAAATAAAAACGACATATTTCTTATCGCTGTTTCTTCATTGGCACCTTTTGTCAGCTAATTTACAAAGTGGGTCAGACGTACAAAGTTAAGACAAGTAAAGGGTACTTTATTACAAGTATTTATGTACGTAATTCATTACAAGATTAGATTGCCGGTATAGCTAGTTTAAAATGATGAAATTTTTGTCAAGAAAATAGTATCTTTTGTAATAGAATGTGATATAATTTTGAAGAATATAAATAAACCACGCGTTTGTTTTGTAAAGTTTTACTAGATGTCTTCCAAATAAATAAGTTATATGCTTAAAACAGTCTCCCTTTGCATGTATGTGCAAAAACTTATACGAAATGTGCTATAAAATGTTCATTATTACATTGATATGGATAAACAATGTACTGTAAAATAAATCAACACTAATTCGTATGCAATTTAAGCTCTGATCTAATAAATATTATTTTCAACATTATTGCACATGTATCAACTATTTATCAGCATAACATAAGGTCACAATGATTCTTATTTTGCTTTCAATATTGTTTAAATTTAATTAAATCATTTATCATTGTCCTTGAATTTAGTTTATACTTTCGAATCAGTTCCTGGAACCAACCAGTACTAAGCAATGAATGCAAAGTTTCATGCTCAAGGAAACAACGGTTTGCAACCTGCCAGGGTTTGAAACATGAAGCCAGCAATCCTTAGATTACTTGTCCGACACGTAAACCATTCGGCCATGTCGCCACATGAATTTGGTTATGACATTAAAAAAGAACATTCCTTTTTATAAAATGAAGGACTTATATTTCATGAAAGCTGTATTATTTCAAATCGGTATCTGATTGTCGTATGTACGAAAATGAACATATATTTCAAAGTAACATAATTATAAAAAAAATATAATTTTCTCTACCATTAGATGGAAAATGTATTATAGATTAAGAGCCAAAAAGGAGTGTTCTTGTTTTTGAAATTATTTCGTTCGATTAAATCCTTAACATCGATTTTACATTACAGGATTGTATTTTAAGCGTTTAAAAGATACAATCATTCACGTAAGTGTTTCAAATTAAGTACTACAAAAACAAAGCATGTAAAAACAAGGATAAACTTAAGTACATGATTAATCACCAGATTCAAACAATCAACACATTGTGTGGGCGCATCGATAAAGATAATTTTAAAATATTAACAAAATGCGAGCATAGCATATTCCAAGCTTTGGTTTAATTCTCGCATTGTGCTATTTTGATATTTTTGTAAATAAAAGTATTGTTGAGCCTAGAATCAGGTCTTTAGATTTAGATCAATCTATTAAAAGGAAGTTAATTCTTAAGATATGGCTACAGTGCATGTACAAAAGTGTAAGAGCATTTAATAATATAATGTTTATGTTTGGCAAATCGATAGAGACCTAAAGCTTTTTGCATAGCCACACATTGTTCATTGTAATTATTTATCATAGTTTTACCCTTTTAGATTTATTGCGCTTTGTTTTCAGCTGATGACACAGCAAAATATGAAATCAAACATACATTTAATGTATGTTGTACACAATTTCTATTGTTTAAAAGTATACTTATTTTTTGAAATTTTGATTCATATTTTTAGTATGCTTTAAACTTTATGTTCATTCTTTCTCCGTAAGATTTCTTTGTGAAAGTATCGGGAGCGAAATGTTCTTAGCACAAAAATAGATTTCTCTCTAAATCTTTTACTTATTGGATAAAATCTCTTAAACGTACCCAGGCGATGAAATAAATTGTTCCAGGAATATATATAATTATATTTAATTTTACCCATAAAATATGGTGCTATATCAGTCAAATATATTTCATATTTTTTAAAAATAAATATGAAATATAAATATGAAAGTGAGTGGAGTCAAAACTCATATTTATTTTAACGGACTTCTTTCGCCATTTTGTTTGAAAAATCTGATAAATACAAAACAACTTTTTGTTGAATTTTGTTTTGAAAACTATCTAGAATGATAGAAAATGGTCTAACTAAGAAAATAAATCCGAACACCAATATCTTTAATTCAGTCATTAACGCTGTACAGACGTTTAAAGAGTTGTTTACGTGACGTCATAATTTAGCGCTAAATATCGCGTGCAAAACAAGACAATAATTATATTACTGCGCGCTGTACAATTGCGTAGCAAGCAAGGGGGTTCGTGACAATTTTTCTTTGATAATGAAATTAAATAAAAAGGTTATTTTTTCGTTTTTCGTGAAATATGGTAAATATTTTCACTCAACATGATAAAATGCCACATATTTTCACTCGCCGTCCCGGCTCGTGAAAATATGTGGCATTTTATCATGTTTCGTTAAAATATATTCCGTATTTCACTCAAACGAAAAAATATCCTCTTAATATTTATTGCAATGGTAACCGTTAGACGGACGACAGACATTAAATCAGGAGTAATTGAATTGCTGTAATAGATATGACCAATGGCTGATATGATATCTGCTGTGCTTTGTTAGAAATTGATAATAAACACAACAACATAGTTTTGCACTTTTAATTTATCTGAATGATCCATTTGAATCGTTTTTATAAATAGTAGAAAGTAGCATACACTTATTAGTGATAATGCACGACATATCTTTAGATGTAAAAATAGACCATTATATTTTGTTGTATCCATAAATGTAGCTGTGAAATCCTTTAAAAACGCCGACAGTTTTACGAAGTTTTTGTTCTTACATTTTGGTTCTCTGAAATCAATGTTTTCTCAGACATGTATGTACTCATGCAAGTTATAATTTACAATATATTGAGCATAGATTTATTGTTTTTCATACGATATCTTATCTCTTAACTCTTATTTAAATTTTGCATTGAAAATGCCTTCCTTTTAATTGCTAGATAAAGTAAAATCTGATCTTAATTTGCGTTATGAAAAGATATTAAGTACGACGAATATTTTTGATTTTCAACATGCCCATAAAGGAATGTTAAAGTATATATGAAAATGAAAATAACTGATAATTTCTGAAAGGATTACCTTACTTTTTTCATGACGAAATCTATTTGTTAAAATTAGATATTTGCCTATACACAAAAGGATTTGTAACGTATTAACATTTTTTGTTCATCTTAGACTGGTATCATTCTTCATCATGTTACAGAATATATAGACCATACTCCCACATTGACACAGTCTATCTTTATCTAGGTCATCGTATTCAGTGAACAAATTGTTACAGATCAAACGTTAAATCACTCCTAATTTCTCTATACTGTTCCGATTTTGGGTGATAAAATTTTAGATAAGTTGGCAGTCGTCCAACAAAGGCTTTGTATGTGGCTCATTGTTGAATTACTCCAATAACAGTGTGTTATGTAGGAGGAGCACCCTATTCTGTGTTAAATGTACTTTCCTGAAATATGCAGTAAGGCAATTTAAAGAATATTTCTATGAGAAAAACATAGGTCGCAATGAATTACTCTTTTTCAATTCTTATTGTTCTGGTGGCTTTTTTCTGTTTTTTTTATCATTATTATCATTAATATTATTATTATTTTATTAATTATTATCATTTTTATTATTATTTGATTTATCTATTTATTTATTTATTGATCTTTTTTAAACAAACATACTTTTAATTTAGAATTTAGTCAAATTTTGTTCCAGTTCTAATATACCTTGAAACTTTAAAATGAAAAATAAACTTAACATTCGATCAGAATCGTTTTAATCCGAATTGGTAAACACATTTACAATTAAAATTTGAAATCACGAATGATAAACTGAAAAACTTTCCATTTTTGATTTTAATAAAAAAACAACAACAAACAAACAAAACAATCAAAATGAAATCCCAAAATATTAAAAACTGCACCGTGCATACTTGTTATATAGTCTCAAATAAATTATTTTTATAACACATCATAAAAGACAGTTGTCACTTTATGATGAAATAATCTTATAACGCCATTTATTTCTATTAATCTATTATATCGAATATATAGAAATAACCAAACAATCACTTCATAATGCAAACAAATCAAATAAGTAAACAGTTCAAAGACACTTTTTGATGATGCTTTGTATATTTAATACAACCACATTGGTTTGTCTTATTCATTAATCACATACTTTCAAATGAAGATGACCAGATATATTGAATCAATTCTTTGTAAACACAGACTTAGTTCCTTCTTTTCCTCGTGATAAAATCTGATCTACGATTATGAACGTTTATTCCCATCTTTGTTGATTTATTGGCACCTTTTGTCGACTCATTTATTATGTCAGATATTCCATTTAGTGTCAGTGTAAGTGTTCCTTTAACCATATCCATTTATGTAAATGACAGGGTACTCCATGAAACAAAATAACAACATAGCATATGTAAATGATGTCAATTATATATAAAAAGCCCATTGAAGTAACCGTTCTGGGGCGATATAATTCTTTAAGTAGTATAAATCTCTTAAATCTCAAAACCGCCTCCGTGGTTGAGGGGTTAGGGTCGATGACTTCTAATCCAGTTATCTCTCTGGCGTGGGATCGATCCCCTGGAGATGCTTTGGTAGTTTAGCACGGAGGAAGGTAGTCAAGTACTGGTGTAACTCACCAAGAACGATGGTTAGGAAACTACCCGCCTATATGACTGAAATACTGTTGCGAAAAGGCGTAAAATCAAACAAACAAAACTTAAATCTTAAATGTGAAACAGATATTGGTTAAAAGGAAGTATTCCCGTGAAATTTCTATACAAAGAACGGAATTATGCTGAATAAAATGAGGAGTATTATGCCTAACGTGTTTCAGACAATACGTCTTCATTATAACTCTTTTAAGGTAAATGATAGTCTGATGTGTAACTTGCTATAACCTCCGCGCGATGATCATTTTGAAAAATGTACTATATTTGTTAAAAAAAGATAAACTTCAAATGTGTGCTATAAACATATCATTATCGGATTAATTGCTTTTTTGTTGGTTTGTAAAAGAGAAATATATGCCGAAATACAACATCAAAGGGTCTTGTAATCAAATTGGTGTCATAGTATATTTGATGGTCTTAGAAAAATAAACAACCGTGAAAAAGTAGTAATTTTGGTCATTACATGATACCAATAAAATTCCAAAATCGCATAAATGGTACCGATACTGAATTAAGTAGGAAAGAGTTTAAAACGCATTTCAATGAAACATGCTATGAATGTTCATAAGACATCGTTAGAGATACATAAGACTACATTAAGAAAATGGAAAAGACAACATTTAATTGTAATTGAAAGACAAAAATACTTATAATAGTAAAACCGTCAATTATAAAGGAAAACAATTGCAAAAGCTAGACTTTTTTCAGATTCAAACATTTATTATTGTCCAATTTCTTGTCCAATTCATGTTTCCACATATTAGACACTTCATTACGTATAAATGTTATTAACAAGTCTTTTACTGAAGCGTTTTTAATCTCATTAAGATGTAAATATTACCATTCTACATTCTAACAAAAATAAATGTCCTTGATTTCGTTATCTTAGACATTATATTCTGGAGATGATTTTGCCTTTTAAGTGTTTCTGAATATGCGTGGGGTTTTGCATTAAGATAAAACTAATAGTCCTTCCAGTCGATTAAAGCGTAATAAAGATGGGTTGAGAATATACATAATTGATAAATTAGGTGACATTTGTTGATGTAAGATATTGATAAAATAATTACTTATTTAAACACCAAAACAATACAGATTCATTTCATACTGTAACTTTAATTGGAACAACAGAATTAATTATAGTGAAACAAAAGATAACCAGACCAAGATAATATATTTGCAGACTCAGGTAGAATTTAATCATGAAGCAAATGGACTGAAACATAATACTGTGTTCGCATTTTGATAACAACAAACAATTGAATATCAATCGTTGAAATATAACTTTTGTGCGTGCACGTTTGTCAATATGTATGATGCCTATATTGTTGCTACATATTATAATATACATGTACTCTAAGCATACCTCACTCATCTATTTGTCCGGAATTTATTTAAAAAAACAATGGAAATAATACAAACAAAACACTACACTTATATTACAGTCAACTAATTACTTTAGTAATAGAACAGCAACGCCTTCCCACTTTGGACGTTGCAAATTCAAAAATATATTCATATACTCTACGAATATTATTATATGTTTCTTACGTTATAAATTTAGCTTTAGATACATATATAATTATCAAATATCACGATGATTTATAGAAAGATCCACATGACCAGATGAAATAGTATCTTCTTCGTGCTCTTATACATTTGCCACACACAGACATACACACAAACTATGGCGTATCTCTCACAGATTGCGTCAGATCATCAGACCGCAAGAGACCGTGTTCAACCGTGTTAAAAATGGCAAAAGCATTGATACAAACACAAAATGATAACAAAAATAATTGATTTCTGTGACATAACGCAATAGTTTATTGGTATCAAGGGTAAAACATAATGTTACGGTTAATAAGAAAGAAATATAAAATATTTGATGTATGTGTTTACGGACGTCAAATAAATTCCCTGTTTCTTTGATATTTTGTCAGATCAATAAATAAACACCGAATCGCTTGCTAAAATGTCTTAAAGTTAAGTGTAAACATTTTCTAGGAGTAATGTTTCGAACGTAATCGTTTTAAATATGATTTAAAAAGTGTTGGCATTTCTTCTTATTGTCGTATAAGAAAAAAGAAAATGAAGTGGTTTTTGGGGGGTAAAACTTGCTATCAAGAAGGTATAACATATTGACCTTTCCCTTAGCTATATGTTTCATAGGGGAAGTTTCAATAAATACTATGCAAGAATTATCACATATGTTTTATTCAATTGACGTTAATTGTTTTATTATGAAAATGATTATAGTAAAAATACACCTACAGTAAATCGTACAAGTAAATGTTGAATGGTTTGGTTTATCTCAGTAACCATATCTTGTTTTTATAAGATTTACCGTCAACAGAAAGCTATCAAAAGAACCAACTGTTTGTCAACTGAACATTATAATATTAATCTATGATACATTGTAATTGTGATTTATATTTAATTTAATTATTAACTTTATATCTTAAAGTTGTCCTTGTGGCTCAATGCATCTCTTAGCTCCAGCAAGTGAGGTGGTTTTGCTCCTGGTATTGCTTTAAATTTGTAACACCCAAGGTAAGCCAAAATCATCTTTGTTGTTTTCGGCGATATAATTATGACCTAAATCATTTTGATGCGCCAATTAATGGCACGATCACGTTAAGTAATCGGCATTATAACAGATTTAGAAATAAACTTTAAAAATTAATAATAAAAAGATATTTAATTTCCAGATTTTTTATTTTTATGGCAAACAACTTAAAACATAAGTAATTTTAAAAGAAATATGTATAATTGTGTTAAAAACCTTCAGTTTTGAGGCTTTTAACCTATAAGTTGAATTTTGCTCAAGTCGGAGGTAGGAGGCTTGGACGGTAGCTTGTAATTACCACTACCGTCCATGAATAGGCTAAGTCAATAAAATCGGACCTGCAACATTTTCAATTTCGCCGTTTTAGGCTTTCTTTAAGGATTTTGTTTTCCCCTATTACAGAATGAAATGTGTTTTCATGGGTTTCTAGAGATTTAGTTCATTAGTAAGGATAACATTATTTGCATTTCGTCCGAAGGCCAAAAGTACGTACTTTGCCAGAGAATGTGACATTGTTTACAGCATTTGCTGCTTGCTCATTCATAAAATGAGTGAGATTCATTCAGATCTTGGTGATATTACAAAATAACATAATTGAATTAACTTCCGGGTTTAGGTCTTCATCAGATTCTGTTGGTCAATGTTCAAAATGCGCCAGAATTGCAGCGTTTGTCGGATGCAAGTGATATCTCCAGGGAGACATTATACGTTATTCTGTTAATGAAGTAGACAACATGAAATTTGAAATAGACGGACTGAACATTTGATCACAATACGAAATAGCCTCATATTTCAAAGAAGTACTTTGTCCTTGCTTCCTTACGCATTGTCTGCGTGTTATCGGTGTAAATGTACTTAGGCGATACTGATCACATTATTAACATGTTTAATACAACGTCGGCTATTAGACACAATTTTGTTCATAGTTTGTGTTTTGTTCAGACTTGATTTATCTTTCTAACGAGGATCGACCTTGACTTGATGTGACATGTGAGAAAAAAATGTGCAGCCAGAACTCGGGACCGACGGAATACCGATCAGCGGCCCTGCTGACTGAGCTATCCGACGCCTTACACATCTTCTCCCGTAATAAGTGAGCAAAGCTAAACTGTGATGCATCAGTATTTTAGATCTTTTAATAATGTGTACACTCATGACCATTTTTACATAAAAATAACCGAACGAACCTAATGCTGTCATCAAAATAAGGGATTCCTTTTTCTGTGTAAACGTTAATTTAAAACAATTAAAGTAATTTGATTTGTCCTTTGTGAATTTTGCCAAACAAGATTCGTTTTGCTAGCTTTACTGTCTAATTTAAGTATATATACATATGTGTATGATGCAGTTTATAGAAGAAATGTATGTCTAAATCTCATAAGTTTTCTGTGTCCTTCTTTATAAACAGTGCCAATTTGGAGGTTATTCCCTGGTACACAATTGTTTCATATACGTTTTATGTAATTTTCGTGTTTTCGATGATTTTCAATTGAACTTTTAAAGTACTCCTACAGTAAACGCAGTGCAGTCTTATCATTTCCAGGTCATTGTATCGTTTTTACAGAACAAATTGTTACAGATCAAACGTTAAAGCAATCATAATTACTATACACTGTCCCGATTTTGGGTGATATAATTTTAGATTAGCTGGCAGTTGTCCAAGATGCATTTGTCTGTTTGTCTTTGGTGTGCTGCTGATCCTAAAATAGTTTATTATAATGAAGTGAAGAGAGGCGTCTATTCTGCCTATTTTGTGTAAAATGTTCTTTCCAGACATTTGCAGGAAAGCATTTGAAAGATTTTAAAAGTTTGCTTGATTGCATTTCAACAGTTGTGCAGAGGTAGTACAATAATGACCCGAACTAAATGTTTGGTCCCAAAAAATATTGAAAGTTTCAATCTTGTAAATTTTTTAAAACAGACAAGACTTAAACATTTTGAACCTGAAAAACGTTTGCTTGATTTCATTTCCACAGTTTTGCAGAAGCATAACAATATGACACTAACTACTTTTGAGCGCATAATAATATAATTTTACATTATCTTGTGATCCTTTTTAAAAGAAACGACTAATACATTTTCTACAACAGAAAATGTTTATTAATACTGAAACAAGCTTATAAAAATATTTTTTATTGAATTTAATACAGGAAAATAATTATATTATTTCTTATTAAACTATCATATTTATCAGAGACACTATAGAACAATTATCAATTGAAAGGGAACACTTATAAATTTTTAATGTTCTATGTCATATCATAATATAAGAACAAGCATAATAAAAAATATTATTATAAATCAACATTGATACAAGAAAATAATTTTATAATTTGTCATTATTTTTTCTGTGTCCCTTCAGAACAATTTTCAGTTGAAAGGGAACCATTATAAATGTTTTATGTCAAATTATCAAAAACAAAATACCAAAGAACTTGAAAGATTCAGACATGTTTTTTTTTTTTAAATCGAGAAACAACATTTAAGCTGAATATTTATTTATGTACGATATATCGTCGTACATCATTATGCCAATACAATAATTATAGAGGACGATATTGGTGTTTCTGAGTATTAAATCAAGATTCTTCTAGAAACTCTAGACATAAATATCTTAATAAAATGTGTAATATACTAGTAGGTTTCAAGATTGCATGAATATAATAAGTAAACTATATAAATACAACTGTAAAAATATATTTATATAGACTACCTGTAACAATATAACATAAATCATAGTAAGAAATTCTGTGTTAAAGCCACAGTGTAATATTGTTACACAGAAATAATTATGTAAAACATACACAGATATAAATATTTTAAGTTATACAGATCAAAAACATTTTGTTATATAAAATGTGATGTAGACTATATATAATTCAGTTAATTGTTTTTTTTTTCTTGTTCATTAACCATATACATGTACTCCCACCAAACAGAGATAACCATATGTATAAAAACATCTTAATGCAAACAGACAAAAGTAATTTCATTTTTTCTTTTATTTCTCGTGATAAAATTTGATCTCTGATAATAAACGTTTTTTCCCATCTTTGTTGATTTATTGGTGCCTTTTGTCGGCTCATTTAATATATCACATATCCCATTAGAGACAGTGTAATTGTTCATCTTACCACTGACCTACTTAAAATAATTGATAAGAAACTTCACGTAACAAAAGTGCATATATTAATGGTGTCAATAATGTCAAAGAATAAACCGTTTTGCTGCAAAATAATACCTTTCTGCTTAGAACGTATAAATCACGTGTCTACATTGGAAGCTGTGAAACAAATGTCGGTTAGAATGTAGTATCTCAGTAAAATTACTATTCTAGGAACTGAGTTATGCTGAATGAAATAAAGAAATAAAGAATATCATGTCCCACATGTCTAATACTATTCGTCTTCATTATATCTACTTCAACTTAAATTATAGTTTTATTTAACATAAAATTTTTAAAAAAGCAAAAAAAAAAAAAATAAATGAATAAATAACAAACATCAACATTTAAATTGAAAATTTACTCATTTAAGTTACCTGTAAACTTCATATAATTTGGTGTGGCTATGCTAGTTTCTTGTCTTGATAACCTGTTTATTATATTTTACGTGTATGAACATCAAAAAAAATTAGCGCCTTTTTAATCATTTCAATATATTTGTTCTAGCAATGTTTGAAAGTATTCTAAACGAGAATTGTCGATAATTATTATATAAATATTATTTTATTTCGTAAGCGATAATCATTCCGTTTTGTTTTATTATGTGTTCTCGTGAGGTTTCTTGGCTGTGAAAAACTGTAAAATAACACAATAAAATATCACAGGTATAAGTATAAAATTAATTAATTGACAATGTTTGTTATAATTAAAAGATACACACGTGTGTATTATAGTTCATATAAATCAACACATTGAATTTAAATAGACTAGGTTAAGAAAACTGACAAGATCCCTGAATATGTAAAGAAAACCCTTCGACCACAAGCGGCAGGCGTTACTGAAATAAACACGCATCTTAATACATAATTATAAGCTAATAGAATCCTTAATTTAATTGGATTTTCAATTTATAAGATTTTGATACAAACGATCCAATAAGGTAGCTCTGAAATACAACATCAAAAGTTCTTGTTATATGATTCATTATATACTTATATAAATTAATAATGGTCTAGATTTAATAGCGGATGAATATCTTGATTGTGATTATAAAATTAGCGTTTATTTATAAACTGTCTGAAATAACATAAATTTATAAATAATTGGGAAGTCATAAGATTCCACGATGTAAACTATGAATATAACGGCGTTATAATAATGGACATAATGATGATGTTCAATTTGATTTGAATCTTAATTTATTATATTTCACATTAATTGCAGTTGTTTTACTATGCCTTTGAAGTTCATAATTTATAATCATAATAAAAGTTTTTTAAAGTTTTTTTCTTGTACTTAATATAACTTTAAACTAGTTGTACTTACCTTTGGGTTAATATAGAAAAGAAATTGCTGCCAAATGGTAACTGCATTTTTAAAGTATTTTTGACATTACTCAATGCTGCAATAAGATAATTTCAAAATCATTTACTATATCAGCTTCACGTTGCCTCTTAACATAAATACATTTTCAAAATACAATTCAAAGATATTGTTCTTAATTACTAGTTTTTGTAGTTGTTGTTTTTGTTGTTTTTCGATATGATAAAAAATAAAATAGAGTGAATCTAAAATAAGTGTTCATAAAGTGTCTAGAAATTACAGTTACGTTAGGAAATAACTAAAAAAACAACAATATAAATGAAAACTCTCTGCCCACCGTAAAGAAAAAATATTTGACTATTGAGCCTGGCAACAAGTACAGGTCGGTCAGATAATCGTACTCTGTCATTATCCTTTTGTTGTGACCCATTTTCAAAGGGTAATTATTTTTGACCCACGCTTAGTTCAAAGTATAGTCGTTTTACATTTCCACTATTTTATAATTGTGATAAAGTTCTTAATACAATGTACTTTGCACACAGAAAAATATGTCATATTTTATTTTTATACTCGTTTTGACAATTACATAACACTTTGTCTATAAATATTCTTGCATTAATATTTATGGTTTCAGATAGGTGTTATTAGCAGTTTTGTAAATGTTTATCTTTAATTTAATTTCTGAAGAAAGAAGGCTTCCATTGGTATGTTATCTAATAAAGGATGACACAAACTTCTCAGAATCAGGTTAAACAAACGTTGTGCTCCCACTTGTCAATTTCAATGTTTACTGTATGTGCAATTTTTTGAAACGCAGAAAGCAATTCGGAAAAATTACTAGTGACTATGTCACTTCTAATGTGTCATTACAGTGGATGTGTAAAGAAAGATAACATTTTCTAAGAATATTTTTCTTCTTGGCAATATATTTTTTTGTGATTATTTTTGTGATTAAGTCCATTATTTCTGGACCGAGGATTTGTCCTTTCTGTATATCATGATTAAAACTTTTCAAAAAAGTACCATTTTCTCGAACACCAGTTGTCACTCCATTTGCTGTTAATTGTAAAAAAAATCTGGAAACAAAGTGATCCCTCGGAAGCATTAATCACAACAACATTACTTGAAAATTGCAGACTCGGTTTGATTTAGTATGTACACTTTGAATATGCATAAACGACGGTAATAATTAAAAAAAATCAAAACAAATCCGAAATTGAACCTACACCAAGACAGCTGTCTATTTCTCTGAAGAGATTATTACATCTTGCATTGAAAATTAGACAGGTAGACAGCTAACGATATCAAATGACAAAATTGTGCAGGCTTCTGATTAAAGTTGATGAGATCATCATCCTCAGATGAAAGCTTTTATGACAGGATGAAAGTATTTTTTCTGACATGAACATTAATAGTTTTATAGAAATGTTAACGTTCAGGCGTTTGGTTTGCTTGAATGGTTTTACGGCGTATAAACACGCTTATAAGCATGGTTTATATTCTGTGAAACATTATCATATTTCAGTTAAATATTATTTCAAAAGAAAGTTTGATCTTAATTCTGAGATACAATTTATTTTTAACCGCAAAAAGATACTTTTATTAGGTAACGATAAAGCATTCTGGATAATACATCCTGTATTCAGGTCTTTAAATAAACTTACATGTATAAACCTTTAACTAAGTTCATCTAGTAATTGCATATTCATCTTATATTTACTCATATTATGGCTCCATGTAGGAAAACCGTTACGTTTGAGGCATGATATGCCTTAGAAAATGACAATGAAATATGATTTTCTACTAAATTTTCAATTTTCTTGTATATATATTTAAGAATATCTATATGGGTTTTTTCTTTCATTACATATACAATTAGAATTTATTCAACAATTTCCATTCAAGGAGATAAATGATTTGTGTATATTGATCTTATTTCTTCCACGCAATAATATCGTTAACAATTTCAGATGTATTATAACAACTCATATGATTAAATAAAATGTTCACATTTTCTATAACGAAATTGTATCAAATAAAAACGACATATTTCTTATCGCTGTTTGTTCATTGGCACCTTTTGTCAGCTAATTTACAAAGTGGGTCAGACGTACAAAGTTGAGACAAGTCAATGGTACTTTATTACAAGTATTTATGTACGAAATTCATTACAAGATTAGATTGACAGTTTAGCTATTTTGAAATGATGATATTTCTGTCAAGAAAATATTATCTTTTGTAATAGAATGTGATATAATTTTGAAGAATATAATTAAACCACGCGTTTGTTTTGTAAAGTTTTACTAGATGTCTTCCAAATCAATAAGTTAAATGCTTAAAACAGTCTCCCTTTGCATGTATGTGCAAAAACTTATACGAACTGTGCTATAACATGTTCATTATTACATTGATATGGATAAACAATGTACTGTAAAAATAAAACAACACTAATTCGTATGCAATTTAAGCTCTGATCTAATAAATATTATTTTCAACATTATTGCACATGTATCAACTATTTCTCAGCATAACATAAGGCCACAATGATTCTTATTTTGCTTTCAATATCGTATAAATTTAATTAAATCATTTATCATTGTCCTTGAATTTAGTTTATAATTTCGAATCCGTTCCTGGAACCAACCATTACTAAGCAATCAATGCAAAGTTTCATGCTCAAGGAAACAACGGTTTGCAACTTGCCAGGGTTTGAACCCATGCGGCCAGCAATCCTTAGATTACTTGTCCGACACGTTAACCAGTCGCCACTTGGTTATGTCATTAAAAAAGAACATTCCTTTTTATAAAATGAAGGACTTATATTTCATGAAAGCTGTATTATTTCCAATCGTTATCTGATTCTCGTATGTACGAAAATGAACATATATTTCAAAGTTACATAATAAAAAAAAAATATATAATTTTCTCTACCATTAGATGGAAAATGTATTATAGATTGAGAGCCAAAAAGGAGTGTTCTTGTTTTTGAAATTATTTCGTCCGATAAAATCCTTAACATCGATTTTACATTACAGGATTGTATTATCAGCGTTTAAAAGATACAATCATTCACGTAAGTGTTTCAAATTAAGTAATACAAAATCAAATCATGTAAAAACAAGAATAAACTTAAGTACATGATTAATCGCCAGATTCAAACAATCAACACATTGTGTGGGCGCCTTGATAATTTAAAAGATAATTTCAAAAAATTAACATAATGCCAGCATAGCATATTCCAAGCTTTGCTTTAATTCTCGCATTGTGCCTAATCGAAGCTTTTCTTTAAATTGTTCTATTTTGATATCTTTGTTAATACTAGAATCAGTTCTTTAGATTAAGATCAACCAATAAAAAGGATGTTAATTCTTAAGCAATGGCTACAGTGCATGTACAAAAGTGTAAGAGCATTTAATAATACAATGTTTATGTTTAGCAAATCGATAGAGACCTAATGCCTTTTGCATAGCCACACATTGTTCATTGTAATCATTTATCATAGTTTTACCCTTTTTAGATTTATTGCGCTTTGTTTTCAGCTGATGACATAGCAAAATATGAAATCAAACTTACATTTAATGTATGTTGTACACAATTACTGTTTTTCTGTTGTTAAAAAATATACTTAATTTTTGAAATTTTGATTTATTGTTTTAAAATGCTGAAGCTTCATGTTCATTCTTTCTCCGTAAGATTTCTTTGTGAAAGTATCGGAAGCAAAATGTTCTTAGAACAAAAATAGATTTCTCTCTAAATCTTTTACTTATTGGATAAAATCTCTTAAACGTACCCATGCGATGAAATAAATTATATTATATATTTAATTATATTTATTGCAATGGTAACCGTTAGACGGACGGCAGACATTAAGTCAGGAGTAATTGTATTGTTATAATAGACATAACCAATGGCTGATATGATATCTGATGTGATTTGTTAGACATTGATAATAAACACAACAACATAGTTTTGCACTTTCAACTGAATGATCCATAGTGTAAAGTATTAAACAATTATTTGTTATATTGCACGACATATCTTAGGCGTACAAAAGATGCCATTATATTTTGTTATTTCCATATATGTAGCAGTGAAATCCTTTAACACCGCCGACAGTTTTACGTATTTTTTGTTCTTACATTTTTGGTTCTATGAAATCAATTTTTTTATGATAAACTCAGACATGTAAATGCTCATGTAAATTATAATTTACAATATATTGAGCATAGAGTTACTGTATTTCATACGATATCAAACTCTTGATTACTTTTTTTCATCGTAGACTGGCATCATTCCTCATTTTGTTGACCTTTCACAGAATATCTAGAACATACTCCCACATTGACACAGTCTATCTTTATGTGGGTCATCGTATTCAGTAAACAAATTGTTACAGATCAAACGTTAAATTACTCGTTATTTCTTTATACAGTCCGATTTTGTGTGATATAATTTTATATAAGTTGGCAGTCATCCAAAGAGCTTTGTATTTTGCTCATCCGACGATGATCAGAGCAGTAAATGTTATTACGATTAAAATTAGAAAATCATTACACTTAGATATTAGATAGACTGAATATTTTTCCTTTTTAAATTAAAAAAAAATCAAAATGGTATCCCAAAATATTAAAAGCTGCGTCGGGCGTACTTGATACATTTTTGAACGTACGGAACTGGAATAAATTAGTTTCATCAAATATTATATAAGACAGTTGACAGTTTTATCAAAGGAGAATCTTATAATGCCATTTTTGCTACTGATCTATATTGAATATACAAAATTATAATGACTTCATAATGCAGACAAATTTAAGTTAGTAAACAGATATAAAATAATATTTGATAGATCTGTTGCACATTTAATACTGCCAGATTGGTTTATCTAATGTATTAATCACATACTTTCAAATGGGGATGACCAAATACAAAAACGAATTCTCTGTATATTCAGACGTTGTCCTTTCTTTTTTCCTCGTGATTAAACCTGATCTACGATTATGAACGTTTTTTCCATCTTTGTTGATTTTTGTCGACTCATTTATTATGTCAGAAATTCCATTTAGTGACAATGAAATAACTTAATATTCAACCATTTTTCCATTTATGTAAATAAATAACTCCATGAAACAAAATAACAAAAGAGCATATGTAAATGATGTCAGTTATGTATGAAAAGCCCATTGAAGTAACCGTTTTGGGGCCATATAATTCTTTAAGTAGTATAAATCTCTAAAATCCCAAACGTGAAACAGATATTGATTAAAATGTAGTATTCCTGTGAAATTACTATTCAAAGAACGGAATTATGCTGAATAAAATGAGGAGTATAATGCCTAACGTGTTTCAGACAATACGTCTTCATTATAACACTTTTTAGGTAAATGATAGTCAGATGTGTAACTTGCAATTACCTCGGCGCGATGTTCATTTTGAAAAAAAGATATTTGAAATGAAAAAGATAATCTACAAATGTGTGCTATAAGCATATTATAATCGCATTAATTTCTTTTTTGATGGTTAGTAAAAGAGAAATTTATGCCGAAATACAACATCAAAGGGTATTGTATTCAAAATGGTGTCATATTATATTTGACGGTCTTAGAAAAATAAACAACCGTGAAAAGGTAGTATATATCTACGGTACTTGTGAGTAATTTTGTCTTAACATGATAAATAAAATTCCTTTATCATTTAACATACGACCTCGAATAAATGTTACCGATCCTTAATTTAACAGGAAAGTATTAAAAGGGCATTTCAATGGAACATGCTATTGATGTAAATAAGACATCTCTACGGACACATAAGACAACATTACGCCAATGGAATAGACAACATTTAATTGTAAATGAATGACAAATCACTCATTATAGTAAAAAAAATTATAATAAATGAAAACAATTGCACATTTAAAGCTAGATTCATTTTGAGACTCACACATTATTATTGCAAACTTTCTTGTCCGATTTATTTTCCCACATACTAGACACTTCATTCAGTTTAAATGTTATTAATTTTTTTATTTTTTTAAGAGAAATCTCATTTAGATGAAATTATCACGATTCTAACTTTTACAAAAATAATAAATGTCGTTGATTTCATTTATATTAGACATTATATTCTGGCTGATGATTTTGCCTTTTAATGTGTTTCTGCATATGCGTGGGGTTTTGCATTAAGATAAAACCAATAGTCCTTTCGGTCGATTAAAGCGTAATAAAGATCCGTTGAAAATAAACATAATTGATAAATTAGCTGTCATTTGTTGATGTAAGATATTGATAAAATAATTACTTATTTAAAGACCAAAAAATACAGATTTATTACACACTGTTACAAAAGTACCGCTGAATGCAACAATATTTTCCATAGCGAAGCAGCGAAATGTAAACAAAGTAGTAGTTTGACTTCCGTACAAAGTGCTAAATCACTGTAACTCTACTAATTGCCTAAAAGCAACGGACGCAAAGATGATTCAGGTAATACGCCAGTGCGTAACTTTTAATAAATCATAACAGATCACCGAAAAAAAGCTTCTGAGAAGCAAAAATCAAAGTAGTTCTGGTGCATAATGGTTCTTATATAAATGCTATTTTAAATTTCGTATAACATGTTTGCAAATAGATTTAATAAAGACTGAATATAATATATTAGGATCTTTGTGAATAATTTTTTGTTTGTTTGTTTCATTTTACGCCTTTTCCTTACAGTATTTCAGTCGTTTGTGAATAAGGAAATGCGGCTGGTAAGACACATTACCATGGAGAAGAAAGCAGATACCGTTGACAGGAAACAGATTTAGAAAATTATTAGCTTTAGAAAATGTCACGGTGTCCTTGTATCGGAGGAATAATATTTTTACAGACAAATACATCAATTACACTTCTGTTATTTAGTCACGCAATGCATATTGACAAATCTGTTTAAAATTTAGTTATAGTTGCAAACTTAAATCGACTTTGCAGACATGAAATTAAATTTTGTTGTTATCATCTTCTTCACAATAAGACATGTTTTCTTACGATTTTCTCTAAATATATATTTATATATTTTGCACACATAAAACTAAGTCTTTGAATTTATTTATTTATGAGGTCGTTACAAATGGATATGGAGCGTGGGTTTACCGTCCATCACCGTCCATGAACAGGCTCAATCAAACCGAGCCTGCAACATTTTCAATTTTGTCTTGTTGGGTCTTCTTTAGAGATTTTTTACTTCTCACTATTTTACATCAGGTTATATCCCAATATAAATCACTATTGGACCCAATATTATCAATGAGCCTCATTTTCATATTTCGAGTACAAAACATTCATATCAAATCACTATTGTACTTAATCTAGCCCCATCCCATTTGTATTTAATATAGAATTCAGTATTGTATTTTGTTCTATATATTAACCTTGTTATAACAGAACGAACAAAGCCTACACCTTGTATACATCTTAATAAATAGGCTGATTATTAACGTTTAAGCTTATGTATTGCAACAACGTTGAATATATCTTTTATTGTTATTTATTTGGCGACATTTATTACATTTATAAAGATCTGTTTCATCATCAAACAAATTAAAGGTTGTGCAAAAAAATGCTAAACGCTTTTTTGTATTTATTAATGAAAGAATAATGTTTAACATATATGTTGCTGTTTTAAAATATTGAATCGTTTATTATTGCTTTTAAGCGACAGATTTCATAAAAAGACCTTCTGAATTGGAATATGTATTTTACAAGTACTGAATTTCAAATCTTTGCATAGTAATTAATCATATCTAAAGCCAGAGAGTTAAACTGTAATACTTCTTAGTTTGTTTGATTGGTTTTACGGCGCACCAACACTTAAAATGTCGTCGAGAAACGAACGATGATCTTGGCTAACCATGTGTGTAACCAAATATCAAAGCAACCAAGCAATAGTTTTAACATCTTGGAAATATATTCTAAGATTCAGTACTTAAGGATAACATCGTTTTATTATCTAATATGATTTTCAGCTGTGAATAAAATTGACACTTGTTTTAAAAAATAGGCATATTTATAAGAATTTGGTCATTTTGAACAAAAGGTGTCAACTTTGAAGGACGGAATGAACTTCTCAAAAACAATAAACATTCATTCTGTTTAATATATTAGTCATTAGCTCACTCAACTCAACTCTGCTGTCAATCGTTTACCATCAAGATGCATAAACGATAGAAATAACACAAAAACAAAATAACATTAAAGTTTCCTAAATTGAACCTACACCAAGACTGCTGCCAATTTTTCTGAAGAGATAATCATATTGCATTGAAAATTAGACAGGTAGACAGCTAGCGATATCAAATGACAAAATTGTGCAGGCTTCTGATTAAAGTTGATGAGATCATCATCCTCAGATGAAAGCTTGTATGACAGAATGAAAGCATTTTTTCTAACACGAATATTACTTATTTTATAGAAATGTTGACGTTCAGACGTTTGGTTTGCTTGTATGGTTTTATGACGTATTAACACGCCTATAAGCATGGTTTATATTCTGTGAAATATTATCATATTTCAGTTTAATATTATTTCCAAAGAAAGTTGGATCTTAAGTCTGACATACATTTATTTGGGTCTGCAAAAAGATTCTTCCATTAGGTAACGATAAGGATCCTTTCGCTCCCGTTCATATAAACGTTCATCAAGTATGGCTGCATATCTTTTTTATATTTACTCAAATCATAGCTCCGTCACGTTTAAGGCATTGGATGACTTAAAAATAACATATTATATAGTATATTCTTTTAACTAAATTTTCAATTTTCTATTTTATATATTTAAAATATTTATATGGAATTTTGTTTCTTCACATATACACTAAAATATTATTCACCAGCTTCCATTCAAGGAAATGAATGATATATTTTATCTTCTCTCTTCCACGCAATATTCGTTAACAATTTCAGATGTATTATAAAAACTCATATAATTAAATTAAATGTTCACATTTTCTATAAAGAAATTGTATCAAATAAAAACGACATATTTCTTATCGCTGTTTGTTCATTGGCACCTTTTGTCAGCTAATTTACAAAGTGGGTCAGACGTACAAAGTTGAGACAAGTAAATGGTACTTTATTACAAGTATTTATGTACGTAATTCATTACAAGATTAGATTGGCGGCATAAGTATTTTGAAATGATGATATTTCTGTCAACAAAATATTATCTTTTGTAATAAAATGTGATATAATTTTGAAGAATATAAATAAACCACGCGTTTGTTTTGTAAAGTTTTACTAGATGTCTTCCAAATCAATAAGTTAAATGCTTAAAACAGTCTCCCTTTGCATGTATGTGCAAAAACTTATACGAACTGTGCTATAAAATGTTCATTATTACATTGATATGGATAAACAATGTACTGTAAAAATAAAACAACACTAATTCGTATGCAATTTAAGCTCTGATCTAATAAATATTATTTTCAACATTATTGCACATGTATCAACTATTTCTCAGCATAACATAAGGCCACAATGATTCTTATTTTGCTTTCAATATTGTTTAAATTTAATTAAATCATTTATCATTGTCCTTGAATTTAGTTTATAATTGCGAATCCGTTCCTGGAACCAACCAGTACTAAGCAATGAATGCAAAGTTTCATGCTCAAGGAAACAACGGTTTGCAACCTGCCAGGGTTTGAACCCATGCGGCCAGCAATCCTTAGATTATTTGTCCGACACGTAAACCATTCGGCCATGTCGCCACTTGAATTTGATTATGACATTAAAAAAGAACATTCCTTTTTATAAAAATAAAGGACTTATATTTCATGAAAGCTGTATTATTTCAAATCAGTATCTGATTATCGTATGTACGAAAATGAACATATATTTCAAAGTTACATAAATATAAAAAAATATAATTTTCTCTACCATTAGATGGAAAATGTATTATAGATTGAGAGCCAAAAAGGAGTGTTCTTGTTTTTGAAATTATTTCGTCCGATAAAATCCTTAACATCGATTTTACATTACAGGATTGTATTATCAGCGTTTAAAAGATACAATCATTCACGTAAGTGTTTCAAATTAAGTAATACAAAAACAAAGCATGTAAAAACAAGGATAAACTTAAGTACATGATTAATCACCAGATTCAAACAATCAACACATTGTGTGGGCGCATCGATAAAGATAATTTTAAAATATTAACAAAATGCGAGCATAGCATATTCCAAGCTTTGGTTTAATTCTCGCATTGTGCTATTTTGATATCTTTGTAAATAAAAGTATTGTTGAGCCTAGAATCAGTTCTTTAGATTTAGATCAATCTATTAAAAGGAAGTTAATTCTTAAGATATGGCTACTGTGCATGTACAAAAGTGTAAGAGCATTTAATAATATAATGTTTATGTTTGGCAAATCGATAGAGACCTAAAGCTTTTTGCATAGCTACACATTGTTCATTGTAATTATTTATCATAGTTTATTTAATTTATATCATAATTTATTGCGCTTTGTTTTCAGCTGATGACACAGCAAAATATGAAATCAAACATACATTTAATGTATGTTATACACAATTTCTATTGTTTAAAAGTATACTTATTTTTTGAGATTTTGATTCATATTTTAGAATGCTTAAACTTCATGTTAATGCTGTTCCGTGTGTATCGTAAAATTTCTTTGGTAAACTATCGGAAGCGAAATTTTCATAGACCAAAAATACTTCATGTTCATTATTGGTCCCTGTTCGCGGTGAGATTTCTTTGTAAAAGTATCGAAAGTGAAATGCTCGTGGAGCAAAAATAGCTTTCTGTCTAAATCATTACTTATTGGATTATATCTCTTAAACGCACCCAGGCGATGAAATAAATGGTTCCAGGAATATATATATATAATTATATTTATTGTATTGGTAACCGTTAGACGGAGGGCAGACATTAAATCATGAGTAATTGTATTGCTGTAATAGACATGACCAATGGCTGATATGATATCTGATGTGCTTTAATAAACACAACAACATAGTTTTGCACTTTTAACAGAATGATCCAATTAAAATCGTTTATAGTTGTTAACAATTATTTGTGATATTGCACGACATATCGTTAGTCGTACATAATAGACCATTATATTGTGTTATATCCATAAATGTAGCTGTGAAATCCTTTAAAACCGCCGACAGTTTTACGTAGTTTTCTTCTTACATTTTGGTTCTATGTAATCAATGTTTTTAAATGATAAACTCAGACATGTATCTACTCATGCAAATTATAATGTACAATATGTTGAGCATAGGTTTATTGTATTTCATATGATATCATATTTTTATTTTCAAGATGTCCTTAAAGGAATATCAACATATATATATGAAAAAGAAATTGAGTGTTAGTTTCATAAAGATTTTGTTTGAAAAAATATCTTTGTTAGAATGAGATATTCAATTTTGCTCATACAATTTTTTAAAGAATGTGTTTTTATTCTTCATTGAGAAATCTCTTAGTTAAATTTGGATATGTGCCTATACAAAAATGGATTTGTAACGTATTTACATTTTCTAACCGTAGACTGGTATCATTCTGCTTTTTGTTGACCTTTTACAGAATATATAGAACATACTCCCACATTGACACAGTCTATCTAAATCTTAGGTCATCGTTTTCAGTAAGCAAATTGTTACAGATCAAACGTTAAATCACTCGTAAGTACTTGATACTGTTCCGATTTTTAGATAAGTTGGCAGTCATCCAAACAGCTTTGTATTTTGCTCATCCGACGACAGTGTGTTATGTATGACGAGCATCTATTCTGTGTTAAATGTCCTTTCCTGAAATATGCAGTAAGATTATTGAATGAACATTTCTATGAGAAAAACATAGGTCGCAATGCATTACTTTTTTCATTTCTTATTGTTCTGGAAGCTTTTTTCTGTTTTAAGTTTATTAAAAAAACAAAAACAACAACAACCAAAAAAAAGTTAACATACTTTTATTTTAAAATTAACTCAACTTTTTTTGCAGTCAGTTCTAAAGCATTAAAATGATGAACTAAGCATTCAAACAGAATCGTTTTGATCAGAGCAGTAAATGTTATTACGATTAAAATTAGAAAATCATTACACTTAGATATTAGATAGACTGAATATTTTTCCTTTTTAAATTAAAAAAAAATCAAAATGGTATCCCAAAATATTAAAAGCTGCGTCGGGTATACTTGATACATTTTTGAAAGTAGGGAACTGGAATAAATTATTTTCATCAAATATTATATAAGACAGTTGCCAGTTTTATCAAAGGAGAATCTTATAATGCCATTTTTGCTACAGTACTGATCTATATTGAATATACAAAATTATAACCAAAACATCAACATCAGGCACGAATGACTTCATAATGCAGACAAATTTAAGTTAGTAAACAGATATAAAATAATATTTGATAGATGTGTTGCACATTCAATACAGACAGATTGGTTTATCTAATGTATTAATCACATACTTTTAAATGGTGATGACCAGATACATTGGAATAATTCTCTGTAAATACAGACGTCGTTGTTTCATTTTTCCTCGTGATTAAACCTGATCTACGATTATGAACGTTTTTCCCCATCTTTGTTGATTAATTGGCACCTTTTTGTCGACTAACTTTTTATGTCAGATATTCCATTTAGTGACAATGAAATTACTTATTTAACCATTTATCAATACGTCTTCATTATAACTCTTTTAGGTAAATGATAGTCAGATGTGTAACTTGCAATTACCTGGACACGACGTTCATTTTGAAAACAAATATTTGAAATGAAAGAGATAAACTACAAATGTGTACTATAAACATATCATAATCGCATTAATTTCTTTTTGTTGGTTAGTAAAAGAAAAATTTATGCTGAAATACAATATTAAAGGGCTTGTAATCAAATTGGTGTCATAGTATATTTGATGGTCTTAGAAAAATAAACAACCGTGAAAAATGTAGTATTTATCTAGGGTACGTATGACTTATTTTGTCATAACATGATATAAATAAAATTCCCTTATCAATAAAATTACGAAATCGCATAAATGTTACCGATCCTAAATTGAATAGGAAAGTATTAAAAGCGCATTTCAAGGAAACATGCTATTGTTGTATGTAAGACATCTCTAGAGAGATATAAAACAACATTACGAAAATGGAATACACAACATTTAATTGTAATTGAAAGACAAAATACTTATAACAGTAAAAACTTCAATAACCAAGGAAATAGATTAAAGCTACTCAAACAATATTATTGCAAATGTCTTGTCCGATTTATTTTCCCACATACTAGACACTTCATACAGTTTAAATGTAATTAGAGTTTTTCAGTATTTGTATTGAAATCTCATTAAGATGCAAATATCACTTTTCTACATTTTTACAAAAATAATAAATATCGTTGATTTCGTTTATCTCTGGAGATGATTTTGCCTTTTAAGTGTTTCTGAATATGCGTGGGAGTTTTTCAGTATTTGTATTGAAATCTCATTAAGATGCAAATATCACTTTTCTACATTTTTACAAAAATAATAAATATCGTTGATTTCGTTTATCTCTGGAGATGATTTTGCCTTTTAAGTGTTTCTGAATATGCGTGGGATTTTGCATTAAGATAAAACTAATAGTCCTTTTAGTCGATTTAAACGTAATAAAAATTCGTTGAAAATATACATAATTGATAAATAAGGTGTCATTTGTTGATGTGAGATATTGGTAAAATAGTTACTTATATAAAGACCTGACAAAACACAATACAGATTCATTTCAACATGTTACAATAATTGGAACAACAGAATATAATTCTGGGCAAACAAAAGATTGCCAGAACAAGATAATATATTTGCAGACCAAGGTAGAATTTAATCATTGAGGAAATTGACTGAAAACAGGATACATAGTTATAACAAACAGCTGAATTTCATTCAATTAAAGATTACGTTTTAGCACGTTTGTCAATATGTTTGATACCAAATCAAGACTTAATATTGTTGTTAGATATCATATTATATCATACATATTATAACAACATACATTTGAATGTCAATCAAATTATTATCATGGTCGTGCACGTGAGTCAATATGTATGATGCCAAGTCATGTTTTAAATAGTGTTGCTACATATCATATTTTATTATACATGTACTTTTAGCATATGTCACTCATCTTTATTTTCCGAGAAATAAAAAACAAAGGACATTTTACAAACAAAAAACTTAACTTATATTATAGTTAAATAACTACTTTTGTAATAGAACAGCAACGCCTTTGCCTTTTGATGTTGCAAATTCGTAGACAACAATATATTCACATCTTCTTAGTTGGTAAATTTAGCTTTCCATAAATGTGTAATAGTTAAAATTAATGATTATTTACAGAAATACTCGCTTGATCAACCGATATAATTTATGGCAGGCTTCTTTCAAAATTCTATTTTAGTTAGCTCTGCCCTTTGTTTTCTAGTTAAGGGCACACGCATACTTTTATTTTGGGCCATATGCCGCTTTTTATGGAATGGCACGAAAGAGTCAAATTGAAGGTTCCATGATAACAGCCATATGAACATATCTGCGATTGTTTCAAAATTTGAATGTCGGATTCTGCTAAAGCCAGTGCTAGAGGACCGTATACGGTAGCTTGCAATTACCACTACAGTCAATAAACAGACTCAATCGAAGACTGCGATTTTTTTATTTTGTCATGTTGAGCTTTGTTACGGGATTCATTTTTTTTCTACATAATAGCATCTTCTTCGTCAGTTTATACACTTATGCGTCTTTCACACAAAAATGGCGTATCTCTGATTGCGTGTAAATCATCAGACCGCAAGAGACCGTGTTAAAACATGTCAGAATCAATGACACAAACACAAAATGATAACAAAACTAATTGAAATCTGTGACATAATGTAATAGTTTATTGGTATCAAGGGTAAACCATAATGTTACGGTTTATAAGAAAGAAATATGAAATATTCGATGCATGTCTTACAGGATGTCCAATAAATTCCTTGTTCCTTAGATATTTCGTTAGTCTAATAAATAAATAAACACCGAAATGCTAGCTAAAATCTCTGATACTTTAGTTTGAACATTTTCTAGGAGTAATATTTTGTATGTAATTGTTTCAAATTTTATTTGAAATGTGTTTGCATTTCTTCTAAATGTCGTATGAGAGAACACAAAATGAAATGTAGTAATTTATGTTTTCCTTGTCAAATTTGCTATAATTGAGAACTTAGAAGGCATACCATATTGATCTATCCCTCAGCTATTTCATATGTTTCATTAGATGAAGTTTCATTAAATGTTAAGCAGGAATTATTACATATGTTTTATTCAATTGACGCTAATTGTTTATTTTTGAAAATAATTACAGTCAAAATACACATACAATAAATCATACAAGTAAATGTTGAATGGTTTGGTTTATATCAGTAACCATATGTTGTCACCTTTTAGAAAGTTACTGTCAAAAGGAATCTATCAATAGAGCCAAATGTTTGTCAAGTGAATATTATAATATTGATCATCTCTGATTTATATATAAATATAAACTAAATATGGTGAAAAAGTGAAAGCAAAATTACATGAAAATTGCAGACTCTGTTTGAATGAGTTTGCTAACTTTTTGTCTTTGGTGTTGTTTTCATATGCATATTGATTTTTATCTAAAATAAACATATTTTCTAATCAAATTAAGCCGCCATATACATGATATACGTATACGTATCAAAGGACGCAAAGAAATAGTATTTATTATTATCTAATACATACGAAATGGCAACCTATCAATGAGACGCTCGTATCGGCATTTAAACACATTTAAAAATTAACTTTACATTAAAAGTGAAGGAGAAAAAAATAATTTCCCGTTATTTTTTATTATTGCAAACATATTAAGACATAAATTATTTGGAAAGCATATATGTTAAAAATATTTTGTAGGGAGAGGCTTCAATGTTGAGGATTTCAACTTATAATTTGATCCTGCTTAAACCGGTGCTGCGGGCGTGGATGGTAACTTGCAATTGCAATTGCAATTACCACTACAATCCATGAATAGACTCAATTAAACCGAGCCTGCAACATTATCAATTTTGCCGTATTGGGCCTTCCTTTAGGGATTCTGTTTTTCTCTGTTTCAGAAAAAAATGTGTTTTAGGGACTTCTAGAGATTTTCATTTATTAGTAAGGATAACCTCATTTGCATTTTGTCAGAGAATGTGACATTGATAATAGTATTTGCTGCTTGTCCTTATTCATAAAACAGTGAGATTGATTCACATCTTGGTGATTTTACAAAATTACGTTCCGGGTTAAGTTCTTCGTCAGATTCTGTTGGTCAATGTTCAAAATGCGCCAGGATTGCAGCGTTTGTTTGATGCAAAGTGATATCTCCTGGGAGACATTATTCGTTATTCTGTTAATGATGTAGACAACATGAAATTTGAATTGACAGACGGAACATTTGATCACAATACGAAATAGCCTCATCTTTCAAAGAAGTGCTTTTTATTTGCTTCCTTACGCCTTTCCTACATTTTGTCGGTGTAAATGTACTTAGGCGATACTGATAACATTATTCACATGTTTAATACAACGTCGGCTATTAGACATTTCTGTTCATAGTTTGTGTTTTGTTCAAACTTTAGTTTTCTTTCTATCGAAGATGACACTTTAAACCTTTTTCCTGCTGACATATTTTGTTGTGTCAACATAAATCAATAATATGCATATGTGAACTTAAATAATTAGTTATTTACTTATTTATCAATTGAATAGTTACATTCTAGTTTCATGTATGTCTATTGTAAATTAAAGAAAGGTAAACATGAACAATTGAAAAGTGTATTGCAACGCAAATTTTTCAAGGGATTTTGGCATCATTATTAAACATTATTCACAAAATTCAAAACATTCTTTGAACAAGTATACTACAATACTTTTATCGAATATGTTGTTTACAGCCTTGCCTAACTTGCCATAAAAGTTTCTTAGCAGTTCGACTGTGATTCATACTTGAATGCATATTTGAGAAATTGGTCTCTATGCAACCTTTAATTTTGCAATATTATGGGGAAAATAACAGCTTGTATCTTTCATAGTCACTTTGGGAATGTGAATGTCAGCGGCGGTGCTATACGATTGTTGTTGTCACGTTATGATCATGACACACTAGGAAAACTTTTAATACAATAGCTATTAGGAAAAATTAATTTGTCACCTTTTTAGTAGCTGAAATAAGCGTTATGATTCGTATTACATATAAATTTAACTTATATGTAAGTAGTTTAAATTGTTTCTTAAACGTATATTTTTACCATAACATATATTATTTAAGATCTTTAAGTAACGTCTACAGCCATATACATATTTTAAATAAAAAAAAGCGGACGCTCCAAATGCTATCATCAAAATTAGGGATTCCCCTTTTTGTGCAAGTGTTAAGTTAAAACAATGCAAAAGTACCTCGATGAATTTTGCCAAGCAGGGTTCGTTTTGCTAGCTATACTGTCTAATTTAAATATGTATACAAATGTGCATGATGCAGTCTATAGAAGCAATGTATGTCTAAATTTCTTAAGTTTTGTGTGTCCTTCTTTATAAACAATGCCAATTCGAAGGTTATTGCCTGGTACAGAATTGTTACATAAAATTATATGTTTTATGTCATTTTTGTGTTTTCGATTTTCATTTGACCTTTTATAGTACTCCCACAATAATCGCAACGCAGTCTCTACATTTCTGGGTTATTGTATCGTTTTCACAGAGCTAACTGTTACAGATATAACGTTAAAGCAATCATAATTCCTATACACTGTCCCGATTTTGGATGATATAATTTTAGATTAGCTGGCAGTTGTCCAAGATGCATTTGTCTGTTTGTCTTTGGTGTGCTGCTGCTCCTAAAATAGTTTATTATCGTGAAAAGAAGCGTCTATTCTGCCTATTTTGTGTCAAAATGTTTTTCCTGACATTTGCAAGAAAGCAGTTAAAAGGACCTTAAAAAGTTTGCTTGATTATATTTCCGCAGTTTTGCAGAAGCAGAACAATTATGGTACAAACTACTTTTAGGTCGAAAAAATTAATTAAATTTTATCTTGTTATCTTTTTTATGCCACCGCAGCATCTGCGATGCGGTGGCATATAGCGATTCACCTGTGTGTGTGTTTGTTTGTGTGTGTGTGTGTTATATAGATTATATAGTGAACTTAAAAAATCTTCTTGTGAAAAACCACTTGTCCAATTTCAATCAAACTTGGCAGGATTGATCCTTGGGTGAAGGGCTTCCAAAGTTGTTCACAGAATTAAATTCCATGTAGAAATCTGGTTGCCATGGCAACCAAAAGAAATTATAAGAATAAATTTAAAAAATCTTCTTATAAAGACCCAAAAGACCTAGAGCTTAGATATTTTGCATAAGGCATTGTCTGGTAGACCTCTACCAAGATTGTTCAAATTATAGCCCTGGGGTCAAAATTGGCCCCGCCCCGGGGGTCATTGATTTTCACTATATGTACATAAAGTAAAAATTTAAAATACCTTCTTGTAAAGACCCAAAAGGCCTAGAGCTTAGATATTTTGCATAAGGCATTGTCTGATAGACCTCTACCCAGATTGTTCAAATTATAGCCCTGGGGTCAAAATCGGCCCGGCCCCGGGGGTCATTGATTTACCTCATATTTACATAGTAAAAACTTATAGTAAAAACTTTAAAAAAATTTCTTCTAGCATTGACAAATGATAGAGGTTAGATACTTTGCATGAAACATTGTGAAGTGAACCTCTAGCAAGAATGTTCAAATAATAGCCCTGGGGTCAAAATTGCCCCCGCCCCGGGGTCATTGATTTTCAATATATACATATAGTAAAAAATAAGAAAAATCTTATTGTCTGAAGGTACAAGGGTTAGAGCTTTAATATTTGTTAAATGATATCAAGTGTATTACATGTTGTCCTTTGATGCAGTCATGAAATTTTAGGCTGTGTGAAATATGACCTTCACCACCAAATTCACTAGACTCAACTGCATTGATATATTCCTACTCTGATCTTTTATTGAGTTAACAATAGATTTAACCACTAATCTAATAATAAGAATTAGAAAGGTCACTCGGGGATCTATGCATTATGACAATCTTCAATTGTATAGAAACAAAAAAATCTGTTCCTACACTACTATTTAGTGTTGTATTATTGCGGTGGCATAGCATTTTTCTCAAATGCAATCTTGTTTTCAATAAGTAATACATTTTTTCCCACAGAAAAGGGTTTAATACAACAAATGCATGTACAAGAGAAGTAAAAAGAAGCTCGTTAGAAGTTATTATTCAAGTTGATACAAGAAAATGATTATATTTTTTGTCATTCAACTATCATATTTATCTGTGTCGCTACAAAATAATTTTCAATTGAAAGGGAATATTTTTACATTTACTATAATTGTCATATTTATCAAATAAAACTTGAAAGACTCAGACTCACTGAGAAACACCATCAATGTTTAATAATTATTTATGTTTGTCATTACGCTTATAGAATATAAACTGAAGACGATATCGATGTTTCTGGTTTTTTAATCAAACAGTTTCTTCTAGAAACTGTTGAAATAAATATCTAATGAAATGTGTAATATAGTTGGTTTCAAGATTGCATGAATAAAATAAATTAGCTATATAAATGCAAGATAAACGACGAAAATTCTCGAAACTGTTGAAATAAATATCTAAATGAAATGTGTAATATAGTTGGTTTCAAGATTGCATGAATAAAATGAATAAGCTATATAAAATGCAAGATATACGACAAACATTCTTGATGTGCTATATAGGTTAGTTTGTTTTGTTTTGTTTAACGGCGCACCAACACAATTTAGGTCATATAGCGCCGAAAAAGGGAATACGATTTTGCTAACCTCAGGTGTTGTAAAATAAAGGCTACATCAGGACTCGAAACCACCTCTGCTTCTTGAGCTAAGAGATGCAAAGTCTCCAATTATTCGATCTCATTTAGTCGCTTCTTACGATCACACAGGAATAAACGGTGGCTGCTAGGGAAATTTTACGTCGCTGCTAGTTAAGATCATAGAAATTAAATACCAATTATATATATTCCTCAACATACGTACAGTTTTTGTTGGTATCTTTGATTATTACTAAAAGAATCAATTACTAATAAAAATTAATCTTTAAAGTATCAACTATTTATTTCTTGAAATAATATTACAATAAATAAGTTATTTGTTCTCGACAAAAAAATCTAAAATGAAAATAAAATTATCTTCTAAGAATTCATTTAGATATTCTTATCAGTCAGTGATAATGTGTGGGATAGAGAAGTGCATACATGGATCTGGATTTATATTAAATAAATATAGGTACATTAAACTAATTTACACTAAAATTTACGCTAAAGTACTTGAAAAACACACACAGACAACATGATAATTATAGAGTTCTGTGTTAAAGCCGCAATATATATATATATATATCACATAAAACAGACAGATATTGTTTTTGAAATCATACAGGTTAAAAACTTTCTATTATAAAAATGTTATGTAGACTATATTTAAATCAGTCAATTGTTGTTTTTATTGTTTTATTTTCATGTTAATTCTTATCTAATAAATTAGCCACAGACATGTACCCCCAAACAGAGATAACAGAGGTAACTTGCACTTTCCAGTACCGTCCATAAACAGGCTCAATCAAACCGAGTCTGCAACATTTACAATTTTGCCGTTTTGGGTTTTCTTTAGGGATTCTTATTTCTCTCTATTTTAACCGTTTATATCATATGGAAGTTCGACATTCGTTAATCACTTTAACATTTTTAGATATAATGATACTTTATGTTAACTGTTTCTTTAGGGATTCTGCTTTTCTCTATTTTATTGTCACATCTATTTGTGCCGTGTGGCGGCTGTATAGTGTACGCCCGTACATTTAATCAAAGATGTTATATTTTCTATCGCACGACATAACTGATGTGTATACATGTTATGTCGTATTTTTAGTATCTTATATTTGGCCCTTTTCAACTTGGGTAGTTCTTGTATTCCTACTTGAATACTGTATAATAACCCTTAGGATATGTTGCCTGCTTTTTAAATTAGTCTTCTGATGTCATATCTTCGATATGCAGGCTCCATAACCTTAGACCCCCTTTCAAAATTTTATTTTATTTAGTTCCGACCATTGTTTTCTCGTTTAGGGCACACGCTGTCTTTTTACTTGGGGACCATACGCCGCTTTACATGGAATTGCACTACTGTGTCACATTGAAGGTTCCATGATGACCGCCGTATGAACACATCTTCGGATGTTTTTTAATTCAAAATTTCACAATTTTCATGTTTAAATGTTGAATTCTGCTTAAGTCGGTGCTAGGGGACATGGACAGTAAATTTGCACTTTCCAGTACCGTGCATGAACAGGCTCAATCAAACCGAGCCGTGTTGGGTTTTCTTTAGGGATTCTACTGTTTTCTCTATATATATAAAACATTTTTATGCAAACGGACATAAGAAATTTCTTTTTTTCCCGTGATAAAATTTGATCTGCGATAATGAACGTTTTACCTATCTTTGTTGATTTATTGGCACCTTTTGTCGACTCATTTATTATGTCAGATATTCCATTTAGAGACAGTGTAATTGTTCATCTTACCACTGAGCTACTTAAAGTTTTTGATAAGAAACTTAACAAAAGGCATATATTAATGGTGTCAATAATGTCAGAAATGCCATAGAATAAACCGTTTTGCTGCTAAATAATACGTTTCTGGTTAGATCGTATAAATCACGTGTCTATATTGGAAGCTGGGAAACAAATGTCGGTTAGGATGTAGTATCTCAGTAAAATTACTATTACGATAACGAAAATGTGATGAATAAAATAAAGAGTATTATGTCCCACATGTCTAATACTATTCGTCTTCATTATATCTATTTGAACTTAAATTATAGTTTTATTTAACATCAAATTTAAAAAAGCAAAAAAATAAATAAATAACAAACAGCAACATTTAGATTGAAATTTTACTCATTTACGTGAACTGTAAACTTTATATAATTTCCGTCTTACGTAATTGGGTGTGAATATGCTAGTTTCTTGTCTTGATACCTTGTTGTATATTTTAGGTGACTGTATGAACATCAAAAAAATTAGCCCCTTTTTCAATCATTTCAATATTATTTTATTCAAGCATTTTTTTGAAAATAATCTAAACGAGAATTATCGATAATTATTTTATATTAAATATTATTTTATTTCGTTAGCGATAACCGTTCTGTTTTGTTTTATTATGTGTTCTCGTGAGGTTTCTTGGCTGTGTGAAACTGTAAAATGACACAATAAAATATCACAGGTATAAGTATAAAATTAATTAATTGACAATGTTTGTTATAATTAAAAGATACACACGTGTGTATTATAGTTCATATAAATCAACACATTGAATTTAAATAGACTAGGTTAAGAAAACTGACAAGATCCCTGAATATGTAAAGAAAACCCTTCGACCACAAGCGGCAGGCGTTACTGAAATAAACACGCATCTTAATACATAATTATAAGCTAATAAAATCCTTAATTAATTGGATTTTCAATTAATAAGATTTTGATACAAACGATCCAATTAGGTAGCTCTGAAATACAACATCAAAAGTTCTTGTTATATGATTTATTATATACTTATATAAATTAATAATGGTCTAGATTTAATAGCGGATGAATATCTTGATTGTGATTATAAAATTAGCGTTTATTTATAAACTGTCTGAAATAACATAAATTTATAAATAATTGGGAAGTCATAAGATTCCACGATGTAAACTTTGAATATAACGGCGTTATAATAATGGGCGTAATGATTATGTTCAATTTGATTTGAATCTTAATTTATTATATTTCACATTAATTGCAGTTGTTTTACTATGCCTTGGAAGTTCATAATTTATAATCATAATAAAAGTTGTTTAAAGTTTTTTTCTTCTACTTAATATACCTTTAAACTAGTTGTACTTACCTTTGGGTTAATATAGAAAAGAAATTGCTGCCAAATGGTAACTGCATTTTTAAAGTATTTTTGACATTACTCAATGCTGCAATAAGATAATTTCAAAATCATTTACTATATCAGCTTCACGTTGCCTCTTAACATAAATACATTTTCAAAATACAATTCAAAGATATTGTTCTTAATTACTAGTTTTTGTAGTTGTTGTTTTTGTTGTTTTTCAATATGATAAAAAAATAAAATAGAGTGAATCTAAAATAAGTGTTCATAAAGTGTCTAGAAATTACAGTTACGTTAGGAAATAACTAAAAAAACAACAATATAAATAAAAACTCTCTGCCCACCGTAAAGAAAAAAAAAATTGACTATTGAGCCTGGCAACAAGTACAGGTCGGTCAATTAATCCCCTTGTCATTTTTCCCTTTGTTGTGACCCATTTTAAAAGGGGGAAAATTTTTTAAACCCACGTTTAAAGTTTTCAAAGTATAGCCCGGTTTTAAAATTTTCCCCATTTTTTTTAATAGTATAAAGTTTTTAAAACCCAATTTTATTTTTTCCCACCCCCAGAAAAATTTAATGTCTTTATTTTTTTTAAACTCTTTTAATAAAACACTTTGCTAAAAATTTATTTCTTGCTTTAAAAATTTTTTATGGTTTCAGATTTTTTGTTTTTTTAGCATTTTTTTGAAAAATGTTTATTTTTTTTAATTTTAATTTTTGAAAGTATGACACAAATTTTCTCAAAACCCAGGAAAACAAACGTTTGGTGCTCCCCCCTTTTTAAATTTTCAATTTTTACTGTATGTGAAATTTTTTTTGAAACGAAAGGAAAGAAATTTTTTGGGAAAAAAATTAAATTTAGTGACTATGTCACTTCTAATGTGTCATTACAGTGGATGTGTAAAGAAAGATAACATTTTCTAAAGTTTAACCGAGATATATCTGAAACTTTAGGAAGAAATACTTCCAAAAAATCACACAAAGGAACACAAGAATATTTTTCTTCTTGGCAATATATTTTTTGTGATTATTTTTGTGATTAAGTCCATTATTTCTGGACCGAGGATTTGTCCTTTCTGTATATCATGATTAAATATTTTCAAAAAAGTACCATTTTTTCGAACACCAGTTGTCACTCCATTTGCTGTTAATTGTAAAAAAAATCTGGAAACAAAGTGATCCCTCGGAAGCATTAATCACAACAACATTACTTGAAAATTGAAGACTCGGTTTGATTTAGTATGTACACTTTGAATATGCATTAAACGACCTCGGTAATAATTAAAAAAAAATCAAAAAATCCGAAAAGATTGAACCCCTTACAAACCAAAGACAGCTGTCTAATTTCTCTGAAGAGATTATTAAACATCCTTGCATTGAAAATTAGACAGGTACACAGCTAAACGAATATCAAAATTGACAAAATTAAGCAGGCTTTCTGATTAAAAGTTGATGAGATCATCATTCCTCAGATGAAAGCTTTTAAATGACAGGATGAAAGGGTATTTTTTTTCTGACATGAACCCATTAATATTTTATAGAAATGTTAAAACGTTTCAGGCGTTTGGTTTTTGCTTGAATGGTTTTTTACGGCCCGTATTAAACACGCTTTATAAGCCATGGGTTTATTATTCTGTTGAAACATTTTCATATTTCAGTTTAAAATATTATTTTCAAAAAGAAAGTTTGTTTTCTTAATTCTGATATACAATTTATTTTTAACCGCAAAAAGAGATACCTAATTAGGTAACGATAAAGCATTCTGGATAATACATCCTGTATTCAGGTCTTTAAATAAACTTACATGTATAAACCTTTAACTAAGTTCATCTAGTTATTGCATTTTCATCTTATATTTACTCATATTATGGCTCCATGTAGGAAAACCGTTACGTTTGAAGCATGATATGCCTTAGAAAATGACAATAGAATATGATTTTCTACTAAATTTTCAATTTTCTTGTATATATATTTTAGAATATCTATATGGGTTTTTTCTTTCATTACATATACAATTAGAATTTATTCAACAATTTCCATTCAAGGAGATAAATGATTTGTGTAAATTGATCTTATTTCTTTCACGCAATAATATCGTTAACAATTTCAGATGTATTATAACAACTCATATGATTAAATAAAATGTTCACATTTTCTATAACGAAATTGTATCAAATAAAAACGACATATTTCTTATCGCTGTTTGTTCATTGGCACCTTTTGTCAGCTAATTTACAAAGTGGGTCAGACGTACAAAGTTGAGACAAGTCAATGGTACTTTATTACAAGTATTTATGTACGAAATTCATTACAAGATAAGATTGACAGTTTAGCTATTTTGAAATGATGATATTTCTGTCAAGAAAATATTATCTTTTGTAATAGAATGTGATATAATTTTGAAGAATATAATTAAACCACCACGCGTTTGTTTTTTGTAAAGTTTTACTAGATGTCTTCCAAATCAATAAGTTATATGCTTAAAACAGTCTCCCTTTGCATGTATGTGCAAAAACTTATACGAACTGTGCTATAACATGTTCATTATAACATTGATATGGATAAACAATGTACTGTAAAAAAAAACACTAATTCGTAAGCAATTTAAGCTCTGATCTAATAAATATTATTTTCAACATTATTGCACATGTATCAACTATTTCTCAGCATAACATAAGGCCACAATGATTCTTATTTTGCTTTCAATATCGTATAAATTTAATTAAATCATTTATCATTGTCCTTGAATTTAGTTTATAATTTCGAATCCGTTCCTGGAACCAACCATTACTAAGCAATCAATGCAAAGTTTCATGCTCAAGGAAACAACGGTTTGCAACCTGCCAGGGTTTGAACCCATGCGGCCAGCAATCCTTAGATTACTTGTCTGACACGTAAACCATTCGGCCATGTCGCCACTTGAATTTGGTTATGACATTAAAAAAGAACTTATATTTTATGAAAGCTGTATTATTTCAAATCGGTATCTGATTATCGTATGTACGAAAATGAACATATATTTCAAAGTTACATAAATAAAAAAATATAATTTTCTCCACCATTAGATGGAAAATGTATTATAGATTTGAGAGCCAAAAAGGAGTGTTCTTGTTTTTGAAATTATTTCGTCCGATAAAATCCTTAACATCGATTTTACATTACAGGATTTATTTTAAGCGTTTAAAAGATACAATCATTCACGTAAGTGTTTCAAATTAAGTAATACAAAATCAAATCATGTAAAAACAAGAATAAACTTAAGTACATGATTAATCGCCAGATTCAAACAATCAACACATTGTGTGGGCGCCTTGATAAAGATAATTTCAAAAAAAAATTAACAAAATGCCAGCATAGCATATTCCAAGCTTTGCTTTAATTCTCGCATTGTGCCTAATCGAAGCTTTTCTTTAAATTGTTCTATTTTGATATCTTTGTTAATAAAAGTACTTTTGAGCCTAGAATCAGTTCTTTAGATTTAGATCAACCTATTAAAAGAAAGTTAATTTTTAAGATATGGCTACAGTGCATGTACAAAAGTGTAAGAGCATTTAATTATATAATGTTTATGTTTCGCAAATCGATAGAGACCTAAAGCCTTTTGCTTAGCCACACATTGTTCATTGTAATTATTTATCATAGTTTTACCCTTTTTTGATTTATTGCGCTTTGTTTTCAGCTGATGACACAGCAAAATATGAAATCAAACATACATTTAATGTATGTTGTACACGATGACTGTTTTCTATTGTTTAAAAGTATACTTATTTTTTGATATTTTGATTCATATTTTTAGTATGCTTAAACTTCATGTTCATTCTTTCTCCGTAAGATTTCTTTGTGAAAGTATCGGAAGCGAAATGTTCTTAGCACAAAAATAGATTTCTCTCTAAATCTTTTACTTATTGGATAAAATCTCTTAAACGTACCCAGGCGATGAAATAAATGGTTCCAGGAATATATATATAATTATATTTATTGCATTGGTTACCGTTAGACGGACGGCAGACATTAAATCAGGAGTAATTGTATTGCTGTTATAGATATGACCAATGGCTGATATGATATCTGCTGTGCTTTGTTAGACATTGATAATAAACACAACAACATAGTTTTGCACTTTTATCCGAATGATCCATTTAAAATCATTTATATAAACAGCTAAAAGTAGCATACACTTATTAGTGATAATGCATGACATATTTGAGTCGTAAAAATATGCCATTATATTTTGTTTTATCTGAAATCCTTTAAAACGTCGACAGTTTTACGGAATTTTTGTTCTTACATTTTGCTTCTATGAAATCAATTTAAAAAAAAATAAATTCACACAATGCTTTTCATGCAAATTATAATTTACAATATATTGAGCATATATTTACAGTGTTTCATACGATATCAATCTCGTGATTAAATTTTGCATTAGAAATGCCTTCTTTTTAATTGCTAGATAAAGTAAAAAATGATCTCATTCTGCATTATGAAAAGATATGTAATGCGACGAATATTTTTGATTTTCAACATGCCCATAAAGGAGTGTTTAAGTATATATGAAAAAGAAAATAACTGTTTATGTCTTAAAGGATAACCTTACATTTTTTCATTGATAAATCTATTTGTTTAAATTAGATATTTCCCCATTCAAAAATGGATTTGTAACGTATTTACATTTTTTAACCGTAGACTGGTATCATTCTGCTTTTTGTTGACCTTTGACAGAATATCTAGAACATACTCCCACATTGACACAGTCTATCTTTATGTAGGTCATCGTATTCAGTAAGCAAATTGTTACAGATCAAACGTTAAATTACTTGTAATTTCTTTATACTGTTCCGATATTGTGTGATATAATTTTAGATAAGTTGGCAGTCGTCCAAAAGGCTTTGTATGTGCCTCATTGTGGAATTACTCCAAAGACAGTGTTTCATGTTGGAGGAGAACCTATTCTGTGTAAAATGTCCTTTCCTGAAATATGCAGTAATATAAAAGTAATTTAAAGAATATTTCTATGACAAAAAACATAGGTCGAAATGAATTAGTATTTTTTCATTTCTTATTGTTCAGGTAGTTTTTTCCTGTTTTATTTGTATTTCAAAAATAAAAAATTTCAACTTTTGTTGCAGTTCTAAAGCATTAAAATGATAAACATTCGTAAAGAATCGTTTTGATCAGAGCAGTAAATTTAAATACGATTAAAATTAGAAAATCATGATAAATAGACTGTGTATTTTTCTTTTTTGTATTTTAATAAAAAAAACAAAATGGTATTCCAAAATATTAAAAGCTCCGTCGGGTAAACTTGTTATTATGCATCATACATTTTTGAACAGACGGAACTGGAATGAATTATTTTCATAAAACATTTTATGAGACAGTTATCAGTTTTATTATACGATACATTTTTCAATTCGTGTATATTGAACATATAAATATAACAAAAACATTAACAGGCAGGAATAACTTACTAATACAGACACATTAGGATAAGTTAACAGTTTAAATAGTATTAAATGTTTTGTACATTTAATACAGCCACGTGGGTTTCTTTTATTCATTTATCACATTCTTTCAAACAAAAATGACTAGATACATAATCAAAGCACAGAAGGCGCTGAATTTGTTTGGGTCTACGAATGTCAGAAAGGTGAAGGTTGTGAGATTATAAACAATTTGTTTTTGTATAGTGTCACCAATGCTTTCCAGTGTTTTAACTGTAGTAAATTGGCTATAAGACTAATTGCAACACTGATAGTCAATTCAATGTTTATTTGACTTAAAAAATGAAAAAAAAATAAGTTGCCTCATATGGGATTCGAACTCAAGACCTCTCGATTCATAAGCGAGCGTGCAAACCCCTCGAGCACGGTGAAGTTATTAACATTAATGTGTTAACAGCTTGAAGAAAACCATATTATTCTAAATTAGGGTTTGCAACTCTTATTTCTTCGACGCTAAATTAACCTATTGTTTAACACAGAAGTAAATAATCATGGAGCTTACTGTAAACATGTATATCTATAAAGAATGAAACAATATTAGAAATCTTCGACCGTTCGGGAACTACTTTGCTTAGAAATCAATGCGCCTGTCATTTGACAATCTTTACGCATTGATCTCTCCTGAATTCGTCGGCGTTAGTGTACATTTAAAGGGAGGTAACCCCTTTAAAAAAGTGGACTACTTTAGGCATTTGCAGTTAACAGCATCAGGCTCTGAAATTTCGCTACCATAATTTTATTGGTCTGACGACCCAAACAAATAAAAACAATTCTCTGTAAATACAGACGTAGTTCCGTCTTCTTTTCCTCGTGATAAAATCTGATCTACGATTATGAACGATTTTACCCATCTCTGTTGATTTATTGGCACCTTTTGTCGACTCATTTATTATGTCAGATATTCCATTTAGAGACAATATAATTGTACATTTCACCATTTATCCATTTATGTAAATGACAGGGTACTCCATGAAACAAAATAACAAACGAGCATATGTAAATGCTGTCACATATGTATGAAAAGCCTATTGAAGTAACCGTTTTGGGGTAATATAATTCTTATAGTAGTATAAATCTTTTAAATCTCAAATGTGAAACAGATATCGGTTAAAATGTAGTATTCCTGTGAAATTACTATTCAAAAAACGGAATTATGCTGAATAAAATGAGAAATATTATGCCTAACATGTTTCAGGCAATACGTCTTCATTATAACTCTTTTATGTAAATGATAGGCAGATGTGTAACTTGCAATTATATCGACGCGACGTTTATTTTGAAAAAAAAAGATATTTGAAATGAAAAGGATAATTTTCAAATGTGTGCTATAAACATATCGTAATAGGATTAATTTCTTTTTTGTTGGTTAATAAAAGAGTAATTTATGCCGAAATACAACATCAAAGGGTCTTGTATTCAAATTTGTGTCATAGTTTATTTGATGGTCTCAGAAAAATAAACAACCGTGAAAAAAGTAATATATATGTAGGGTACTTGTGACTAACTATGTCATAACATGATAAATAAAATTCCTTTATCATTTAACATACGAAATCGCATAAAATGTAACCTATCCTTAATTAAGTAAGAACTTGTTTAAAGCGCATTTCGATGAAACATGTTATTGATGTACATAAGACATATCTACAGAGACATAATATAACATTACGCAAATGGAATAGACAACATTTAATTGTAATTGAAAGACAAAAGACTCATAATAGTAAAACATAATAATCAATGAAAACAATTGCAAATTTATAGCTAGATTTATTTTGCGACTAGACACTCAATTCAGTAAAAGTGTTATTTAAAAGTGTTTTAAATATAACCATTCTTAATTTTAATAAAAATAAATGTCCTTGAATTCGTTATCTTAGACATTGTATTGTTAGGATGATTTTGCCTTTATAGTGTATCTGAATATGGGTGGGGTTTTGCATTAACTTGAAGATAAAACTAATAGTCCTTCCAGTCTATTAAAGCGTAATAAAGATTCGTTGAAAATATATATAATTGATAAATAAGGTGTCATTTGTTGATGTAGGATATTGATAAAATAATAACTTATTTAAAGATCCAAAAACAGATTCATTTCACACTGTTTCAATAACTGAAATAACAGTATAAATCTTGGTCAAACAAAAGATAACCAGAACAAGATAATGTATTTGCAAACTCGTGTAGAATTTATTCCTGAAAACATGATACTGTGTTCGCTCTTTGGTAACAACAAACAATTAAATATCAATCGTTTAAATAAGACGTTTGTGCGTGTACATTTGTCAAATTGCATGATGCCCGTTCATGTTTGGAATTTTGTTGCTAGATATCATATTTTTTAATACATGAACTAGTACTATACCTTACTCATCTACTTGTCCAGAAAAAACAATGGACATTTTACAAATAAAATACTTAACTTACTATTACTCTACAATAATTACTTTTGTAATACAACAGCAAAGCCTTTGCGCTTTTGATGCTGAAAGTTCGTAGACACCAAAAAATATTGATATATTCTATGAACATTACATGATTCCTTGTTGATAAATTAAAATATATGATAGTTAAAAATAATGATGATTTATAGGAGATCCTCTGGAAAAGCTGATCTACTTTACAGCATCTTCTTCGACATTTCGCCTACGCACACATACTCACAAAATAATGGTGTATCTCTTACATGATACTAAACAATCATCAGACCGCAAGAGACCGTGTCCAACAGTGTTAAAAGATGCCAAAGAAATGACACAAACACACAATGATAACAAATATAATTGATTTGTGCGACATAATGCAATACCAGTAAAGGAAGTCAGGTATTTTTCAACATTGAAGTTATAATTCAACATTGATACAAGAAAATGATTATGTTATTTTTCAGTCAACTATAAGGTTTATCTGTGTCAATACAGAACAATTTAAAGTTGCAAAGGAACCATTATGAATGGTCTATGTCATATTATCAAAAATCAAAAAAATCCAAAAATCTTACAAGGTTCAGAAATATTTTTTTACATCGGGATAGAGGACGATATCGGTGTGTTTCGGGTTATTTGATCAAACAGTTTCTAGAAACTCTAGACATACACATCTGAAAGAAATGCATAATATAGTAGGTTTCAAGATTGTATGAATAATATAATGTTAGAAATACGTCAAACATTTTTTATGTGTTATTTAGGTCTGTTTTGCTTTACGGAGCATCAAAAAATTTAGGTCATAAGGCACCGAAATAAGAAATATGATTTAGCAAATCTCAGGTGTTGCAAAATTAAGGCAAACATCAGGGGTCAAAACCACTTCTGCTGCAGGTGATAAGATATGCAGATATTTCAATTATTAGATCCCATCTAGTCACCTCCATTGATCACACAGACAGAAACATCTTAATTGTGTCAGAGGTACACAAAACACTCATTTACCTTTAAGCTAGAAGAATACCCCCCCTTCCCCACCCCCAAGAGAGATAACCATATATATTTATAAAACATCTTTAAACAAAAACAGACAGAAGTGATTTCTTTTTTTTTCTTGTGATAAAACTTTATCTGCGATAAGAACGTTTTACCCATCTTAGTTGATTTATTAGCACCTTTTGTCGAGTCATTTATTGTGTCAGATATTCCATTTAGAGACAGTGCAATTGTTCATCTTACCACTGAGATACTTAAAATAATTGATTAGAAACTTCACGTAACAAAAGGGCATATAATAATGGTGTCAATAATGTCAAAATGCCATAGAATAAACCATTTTGCTGCAAAATAATACCTCTTTGCTTAGATCGTATAAATTACGTGTCTATATTTGAAGCTGTGAAACAAATGTCGGTTAGAATGTTGTATCTCAGTAAAATTACGAGTCTATGATCAGAGTTATGCTGAATTAAATAAAGAGTATCATGTCCCACATGTATAATACTATTCGTCTTCAGAGTATCTATTTTAACTTAAATTATAGTTTTATTTAAAAAAAGCAAAAAAAAAATTTTTAAATAAATAAAAAAATAACAAACAGCAACATTTAGATTGAAAATTTACTCATTTAAGTGAACTGTAAACTTTATATAATTTCTGTCTTACATTGTTGGGTGTGAATATGCTATGCTGGTTTATTGTCTTTATACCTTGTTTATTATATTTAACGTGTATGAACATAAAAAAGCCCATTTTTAATCATTTCAATATATTTTTTTCAAGTAATTTTTGAAAATATTCTAAACGAGAATTATCGATAATAAGTAAATATTATTTTATTTTGTTAGCGATAACAAGTGCGTTTTGTTTTATTATGCGTTCTCATGAGGTACCTTGGCTGTAAAATTACACAATATAATATCACAGGTACAAGGGACCAGCTTGTTCTTTTATAGCGGGCAGGAAGAGAGACGCTTAAGTCCAGCTAAGCATATTTCAGCAATACATTTCTGTAAACTCTGCCTTCAAATTAATTTATTTTTAGAACGTGCTGTTTTTTTTCTCTACACAAGTCTTATTCAATTTAAAAAATGCAAGTTACATAAGAAATGATGTGCTATTTATCGGGAGTGTCTTTTAATAAAGTGCTTGTAACACTCACCTCACAGACATTGTATAAACTTGATTTAAAAGCTTTGTTCGTAATTGTTACTTCAGAGGTGTAACGTTGTCGCTATGACGTAGTTGAAATTTTATTAAAGTAACAATAACACTAAAAATTCATTAACTTTTAATGTATGTTATAAGGATACACACGTGTCTATTGTAGTTCAAATAAATAAACACATTGGATTATGATAGATTACCGACAAGATCCCCGAACCTGTAAAGGCAACCCATCCCTCCATCACAAGCGGCAGGGGTCCCTTAAATAAACGCATCTAAATTAATAATTATAAGCTAATAAAATACTTAATTAACTGGATTTTCAATTAATAAGATTCTTATACAAATTATCCAATTCGATATCTCTGAAATACAACATCAAAAGTTCTTGTAATATGATTAATTATATACTAATATATATTAATAATGTCACAGATTTAATAGCGGATAAAGATAAAAATCAGTTACTCCAATTATAAAATAAGCTTGATAAACTGTCTGCAATAACATAAAATTATAAATAATTGGGAAGTTATAAGATTTCACTATATAAACAAGGAATATAACTACTTCTAATAATAAACATAATGACGATTATAATTTGATTCGGATCTTAATCAAGAAAAATATTATATTGTCACATTCAATTGACGGTTGTTTCACTATTTCTTGAAGTACAAAATTTTTATAATAAATA
>NW_026852295.1:0-89235 GCF_026571515.1 Ruditapes philippinarum | reverse complement strand
TTGTGAGAAAAATTTAAAACACATTGATAATTCCTGGGTTTTAACTTGAAATATAAAAAATCCCAAACCCAATCATTTCAGTCATAAAAATTTGAGTTTTTAAAAAAATCTTAATGTTTGTGGGGATTTAGACTCCCAATTTTGCTATTTCAATTAATATTACAGAAAAACCAAAAAACCAGTGATCTAACCCTTTTGGTTAAAAAACGGTAAAATGTAAAAACACTAACAAACGTTTTCAAAAAATCGATTGGGCAATATTCATTTCGCATCATTCTTGATCATTTATTTTAATGACTAAATGTTTTGTAAATTGTTTTTTTTGGTAGTGGCAAATTTTCAAAAATTTAAAACAAATAAACATTCCGTTAGCAATAATTTTTATCATTTTTTTTTAATTAAAAACAACATAAAATGTTCGTTAAAGTTGTTCTACGTAGACAAGCCCACGATCTTCATTCATGATGTAAAATTTTAAAAAAGTTTTTTTTTTTTTTTTTTTTTTTATTCATTAAAACCAATGAGGGAAAAGCGGAAAAGTTATTTCGTCAAAAGTCTGTTTTATTTAAAAATTTTTCTTTAAACGTCTTTTTCTTCCTCTTAAAATAAATTTAAACCCGGGGATAACAAAGTTGTGTTGTAAAAGGGGTTAAAACGAAAAACTAAAAAAAATCATCAATTTAATCAAGAAATTTTCCCTTTCGAAAAAGTTTGACTGAAAAAAGGAAAAAAGTCTGGTTTGAGAAAAAATCTAAAAACACATGGAAAATTTCCTCGGTTAAATTAAATATAAAAAAATACCAAAACCAATCTTTCAGTCATAAAAATTGATTTTTTTCAAAAATTTTAAATTGTTAGGGGGGTTTTAATACAAAATGTTTTGCAGTTTTCTTTAAAATTACAGAAAACCTACAACAGTATCTGTAAGTCATTTGTTATAAAAACGGTTTTAAAAATTAACACTAACAAACTTTTTCAACAAAAATTCGTTTGGTGCAGTTTTTTCATTTCCATCTTTCATACATTTTTTAGAGACAAAATTTATTTAAAATTGTTTTTTTGGTATTGCAAAGTTAAATTTAAATTGTAGAATTAAAAAAAAATAATTTTTACAACTTTTTTATTCTGTTTCAGAAAACTTTTACCCTACTTTAAAATTTCTCACCTGTATAAAACTTATATTTTAACATCAGTCGTTTAATAACGGAAAAAAACAAATAGCTTTTTGTTTTTTTCAAATAGAATTAAAAATAAAAAAATGGGGAAAAAAAGAAGTTTTTGTGAAATTTTCAAAACAAAAAACTAATATCAGATTGGGGTTTGAAAAAAATTGGTACGTTTCTCACGTGTTTTTTCATGTCTGATTTTTCTTTTTTGGATGTTACTTTTGTATGTTTTTTTTGGGATGTCGTTGCGTAAGTATTTTTAAATCCCCCCACCCTTTTTTAACCCCCCTTTTCCCTTCCCCTACCCCCTTTTTTCCCCTTTAGGCCCCTTTATTGATATTATTCACTTTACAGTTCACTTTTTACCCTTAGTCCTTCAGTTTTGAGGTTGGGGGCCGCGTTTGAACGTTCCCTTTGCCTGTTACTTTTTCTTTTTTTTTACGTCTACCAATAGCTACATTTTAATCAACCAAATTACAAACAGAAACAAAATAATTTAAAATTACATAAACAATCATTAAAAATTCATAGTATTTAACAAAAAAATAAATTTTAAAATTTTTACCAATAGTTTTTATAGGTGGGGTTTTTCAATTGCATGGATTTTTTTTTTTAAAACCCAAGTAACGAAAATTCTATTTATTTACTATGGGGTTTTGTTTACGATTAATTAACCTGAATTTATAAATTCCCAGCAGAAAAAAAAACATTATTAAAGTAAGAAAAACTTTTTATCATTTATCTAGAAAAATTTTCTATCAAAAACCATGGAAAACTACGTAATAAAGAAAAAAATATTTTATTTGAAACCCTTTCATATTCTATAGACAGCGGAAAAACGTGTTTTAAAATTTTAAATGTATGCCAATATCAACTTAAATTGGGGGGTGTTGAAAAAAGGGCTCCATTAATATTCATTGGGCTAAAAAAAAAAGCATTAAAACACTCTCCAAAATCTGACGCATTTTGTAATTAATAATAAACCCTTTTTTTTTTAAAACTAAGCTTTATAGGTTCTTGCATGAAAATTAGCGAAATAGATCTATTCCTTAGCAATTTTGTATACAGTTGTTATCTTTAAAAATAACATAAAGTATACGTATAAATTTATTACGTAAATACCCCGACTCATGTCATATTTTTTTTTTTTTAAAAAAGTTGTTTTTTTTTGTTTTTTTTTTTTTTTTAAAACCCCTGGGGAATGGAGATAAATTATTTTTCTAAATTCTTTTTTTATATAAATACGTACGTTTTTTTGAACGTCTATTTTCCCTTCTTAAAATATTTAAAACGGGTAAAAAGAAAAAAACATAGGTAAGCTAAGGGTATTTTTAAATGAAAATTTTAATTTTTCGAAGATTTAAAAAAAAAAAAGCAATTCCATTTTTTTTCCTGCCCTTTGTTTAAATTTATTCTGAAAAAAATAGTTTTTTCTTTGAATTTTAATATTTTTTTATCTTACAAAATAAAAATTGATTTACAGAAAATCTCTGATTTTTTGGTTTTCAGTCGGATTTTATTTGTTGCGCTTTGTTAATTTATAATTAAATTTTGTTTTAAGGAAAATATTTTAAATGCCCCTTTTCCTTTTTTTTTTTTTAAAATTTCATCAATTGAATTTAATGCCTTTTTTTAAAACTTAGTATTAATAATTTTTTATAAAACTAATTTTTTTGAATTCATAAAAATTTTTAAAAGACAATTTTTTGTTTTTTATTTTCCCCTTTTTCCCAACAATTTCATCTTGGCGGTATTTTCCTAACCATCTTTCCCTTTTAGAGTTACACCAGTACTAGATACCTTCCTCCGCGCAAATACCAAAATCCCCCGGGGATCAACCGGGCCAGAAGGTGCGGGTTTAAAAATCATCACTTTTCCCCCTGGGCCCAAGGCGGTTAAAATCAATTAAAATTTTTAAATAATATTCTTTTCTATTCTATTAAGAAAATTTTTTTCAAAGTTAACAAATAGATGTATGTCTACAATTTCAAGTTTGCTAAAATTATCATGCTTTTAAAATATAGAAATAAAATTCAAAAACGTGAAAAAAAAATTAAAAAATAGACCCTTTTAAATCTTTGATTAGAAACTTTTTTTTAGCTGAAATTTATAAGTTTTTAAGACGAATTTAAAAATATTTTGGTACAAATACATTTAAAGAAATTTGTTCCCTCATAAAAATTTTTGTGAAAATTTTGGGGTTTTTGCATTTTATAGGGAAATAAACACTTTTCTTTTGTTGTAGTTTCATTTTGAAAGTCTTTTTTCAACCCTTAAAAACTTATTTTTCTGATATTTGAAATTTCTTTAAAGCAATTTTTTTTTCCATCCGTTTGAAAAATCATTCTTTTGTAAACAGTGAATCACCTCTTTCCCCCAAGTTTGTTTTTTTTCTCATCTGAAATTTTTCTGGGAACGTTATTTTTAGAAAATCCTGTACCATGAATTGTCCAATAAAGTTTTTTTAATATTTAAGAAAACTTATTCCCAATGGGCATACCGGGATTCGTTAAGAAATCAATTAAAGTTCCTACGCTCAAATACGTTAAAAATCAGAAACAATAAAAAATGACTTTTTTTCTAGTGCTAATTTAAAACTCTGCAAAAAGGAAGTGCGAATTTTCCCTTCCCCAAAATATTTAAATTTCCCTTTAAAATTATGTGTTTAAAGGGATTTAACTTTAAAAAACCCTTTTTAAAACAAGAAAATCCAAAGATAAAATAAACCCTGACCCTCGGTTTTAATTTCGTTTTTTTAAATTTTTTAAATTTTTTTTTAATTCTTTTGTGTTTCTTTATCTTTTGTCGTCATTTTAAAAATTAGAATTTAATGCAAATTTTGAAATTGTCCCCCGGGGGCTGTTTTACTTTCTCTTTTTTAGAAAACCCATTACAGAAAATTTCATTATTGTTAAAAGCTCTTTTGTTTGATGTAAAAGAAATTTTACAAACAGTCTAGGACATTTTTGGGGAATAAAAAGAATATACATATAAAATATTTATAAACTATAATGAAATCTTCTTATATATTAAAATAACATCCGAAATAGGTTAATTTTATTTAACTAATTAAATTTTAATTAAAATAGATTAAAACATTTTAAAAAAGTTTCTTTTTCCCCCAAATTTATATAATTACATAATTATCAAATATTAACATTTATTTAAACAGCTTATTTTTCCAAAAACAAAAAATGCTTATTAACATAAATTTAATTTTTCACATAAAATATTCTGTATAATTTCCCAAGGGTTTAAAAAACTTTTTTTAAAAAAATTTAAAAAACAAAAAAAAATTTAAGATAATGTGGAATTTTTTAAAAAAATAATTGTTTTTTCAGGATTAAAGGGGACTATGTCTATCCTCTCAAAATTAAATTTTCAAAACAATAGGATCTGCTGACTTTAAATGATTTTAAAAAGGGGGAACGTACAAAAAAGGGCATTGTCAAAACTCGTAGAGAAAATTTCATTTGTATTAAAAAAAATGTATTTTTAAAACCGGTAAATCAATTTGTAAATTTGTCCAATATAAAAGTTAATTTTTAAACCCAAATTTTTTAAAAATTTGCAATTTCTTAAAAACTAATCAATTACCCATTTAAAAAATTTCGGCCCTTTTGGAAGTATAAAGAGAATATATGTCAGATTTAATATCAGAACCCCTTAAGTTTATAACACAAACACCCGTAAAACAACATACAACTCTCAACCAGAAATTTTTTTAAATTTGGGAAAAACATGGGCAGTTACCAATTTTACCGATGCATATATCTAGAAAAAAGGAAAAACTATTAAAATGCGAAAACAAGTAAAAACCAATTAAAGTTAAAAGGATTATTCAAAAACTAGCAAACTAAAAAATTTTAAAAACTTTTTCTGTTTGCATTACATAAATTTTACCATTTTTATCCATTCTCTTTACAACACATTTTGGACAATATCTATGAAATTTTGTTTTTACTTCATTTTTTTTTAACTCAAATATAAAAATTAACACAATTTTAGAAAAAAGTAGTAATTCTTTTTTACCTTCCCCTATAATTTACACTTAAAAGACAAATGCCTTTAAAATTGCTTTAAAAATTTATTTTTCTTTCCTGATAGATAAAACCTTAATCATAAAAGCTAAACACTTTATATCATGAATCAAAGTAAAGGATGTAAGTTTGGGCTGAAGTAATTCTCTACATTAAAACAAAATATTTACTTTTAAGAAGAACTTTTTGGGTTCTTATAAATTAACAAAGCTGGGGTTCCTTGTCTGGAAATTATTCATTTTTTTTTAATAAAATTTATTTCACTTCCCTTTGATAAAGGTTAAAAGAACTTTTTTGAAATGTTGAGTTAAAAATATTTTTTAAAACTGAAAAAAAATCAATTTTCCCATTTATTTCTTTAAAATTTAATTCGAAATTCAAACTTTTGCAAATAAAAGATTTTTCAGTGAAAAAATTTATTTGTGAAAACCTATAGCAATGTTTAATTTAATAAAACATGAATTGTTTACTGTAAAAACTCATTTATTTTTAAACAATAAAGCCATTTTATATTTAGAAAAGAAGTTACCGAATATTTTCCATTTTTGATGTGCACGAAAAAATTTAAAAAAGACAAATAACTTAAACATTGCAAGTGTAAACAAAAGAAATTATTCTACAAAAAAAACTATTAATTTTTTTAAAACCTTTGTAAAATCAAGGGGTAGTATTGGGAAGGGCATCAAATTGGACAAAAATGATAAAAAAAATCTTATCATTCGGGTAACAAATCAAATTCTGATGAAAAAAAAATTGGGTTAAAAAATTTAAAAGGGCCGAAAGCAGAATTTTTAAATTTATTTTTTTCATATTGAAATAATTTTTTCACTTTCTTTTCATGTCGAAATGACTTTTCCCATGGTTTTTTTATGGAGAAAGCATCAAAACCATTAATACAAATCATATTTTGACCAGCGTAATAAAATCATTTTCGGCTAGACAATGAATAATTTACCACAAGAGAATACTGCGTATGTATCAAATAACGATAACTGTTCTTATATCTGAAATATTTTGCGTCATGCCACTGTCCACATTGAATTAACCACAATATTTCCACATCACAAGAGCACGTACGGCACAAAATAGGCGCAATTTAACATTTGTTACACGCTCAAAACTAAGTAACACCTATGTAATGCATTAAGTTATATTTTTCTTCTATTTTCTTTTAACGCGCCAAGGGACTAAATCTTTGAAAAGAACTAGAATCTATCTGTACAGTACTATAAAAATGTATTTTAAAAAATACTATCTATTTACTTTACACGTGAAACACAGGCTTTTCTTGGTATGGTTAATGATGTTGATTTAACATCATTATATTTTAACTTATTAGGTATTTTAAGATAAACTTGAAGACAAAATATTGTAATCAGAAAATAGGTACTAATGATGATTAGTGTTTGGATATATTCGGGTTATAACAAACTTTTACACAATTGAAAGATGAATTCCATAATACTGTCACAAAGTTATTTTGCAATTACAGTATAATGAATGCCTGTCGAAATTGATTTCTTATTTTCGTGGCCTCGTGCAGGGATTTCTCAAAGTAGACAGATATTTAATCTCAACTAAATGAATAATCACAGGAAAAGAAAAAATCAGTTTCCCATAATTTTAGATATTCGTCCCAAGACACTTTCAAGTCGCTATTTTTCATTTTAAAATACTTATCACGAGGGTCTGAAGGTCAAAAAAAAATCCACACAATCCACAAATGAAATGAGATTTATTAATTCTGTTAGACTCAAAGAAAAGTAAGATTTGTGGTGAAAATAGAATGAACTATTGGGCAAGACATAGGTTATCAACTCTGCACTTTGATATAAATAACACATTGGGTGTGATAGTAGATATTGCCAATCCGAGGACTGGTATATTATACCGAAAATAACTAACGGAGGGTTATATAGGATATTTATCCTGGGAAATAGTATACCCGAGGTTGATAATCAGATTAGAACACATTAAGACTCTATGGGTGATTCACATTTGAGGAGATACTGATGTATTATACATTTTCTTATGGACATTTTTAAAATTTAGTTAGGCATACTATACGCAGTATCGGTTTAACTATCAAACAATGTGTATTGTACATTGTACTCCTCAAAACATTTGAACCATTGATTGTCGTGTTGTCTCTTTACCGCTATGTAGCTTTATCACCGAACTTTACTGACATATCTTTAATTTAATCTTTTTAAAACTCTATTATTTATTTATGTGACTTCATATTCATATGGGCCATTTGTGCCTGTTTTTATATAATTAAATGCAGTAAGATTATGCTGTTTTTAAATTACACGAATTTGCATTCGTTCACATACTACACTTTATAGCTTTATAGAATGAAACACCCCTAACGCAATAAACTGTGGTGTTATTTCATACCAAATTTGTGCGAGTTTGTAAGAGTATCTAAATGTGAAGCATACTTGCAACTTTAAGACTGAAGCAGAGGTGTTTCAATATAAGCAGGGGATTCAACCTTATCTTTCTGACTTTTCTTTTAATAGTTTTAGCTTGCTTTACATAGAACCAAACATAGAACTGTCATCTTTTTCATATATGCACGATACGGAATTATTCCCAATAAATAAGTGTTTACTGTTCATTATTACAAAATTACACAGACATTAAATGTTAGTATTTTATAGTATTCCCATCCGAATTCAATACGACTATCATTGGTAGAAACTTAAATGAATATATTTTATAACTTATTCCTCCAAATTTATACATATCAGTATAACGAAGTGGTCACCAAGGATATTCTCCAATTAAAGAGAGAGTTTAAACAAATAATCAGGTGTTGATTTTGTTTACTCATAAGAGTAATAAGACTCACGCCATTGTTTAACGTGGCAAAGTGGTATAATATTATTGCGGCAAATCATGAACATACGATCGACAAACTCTGAGTACCCAAATTCAGGTCTTATCGTTTTTAACGCCCTTGCGCCACATTGCGTATACTTGTCCATATAGCACGCCTTTTAACGCTTTTTCACCCCATAGTGTCGTCTCAAATGATGAAAAAATTGCCTATTTAGGCCCCAAAACCTTCGTATTTGTTCTGAAGAAATGAATTTGCTATAAAAAAGTGACTTCTTTTCGGCGCGGACCTCAGAAAAAGATAACCATCAGGGGGTTGCCAGAGAGGGGGAATGTGCCACTTCTGTGTTTGGGGGGGGGTTTGAAGTGGGGCGTGAGTCCCCTCATCTGGCGCAAGGAAAATTTTGACTTGTGAGAGGCTGTAAATGGACTCCAGACTTAATGCATAAGGTAACGTGTAACCAACGCTGAAAAGCATTTGACTCGTATCATCAAATCCATTGAGAAGTTTGCAGCACTTTGAAATCAATTTTTGATGGAAAAAATCAACTCGAAAATTAGTGAGTTTTATGGCTATTTTGAAGAATGTCCCCGTTCGTGCCATGGTTAACTGAAATTTAAGCCTGAGCATTATGGTGTTGCAAGGGCAATGTCCAGGTCAACATTTGTGCCTAAGTTTGATTAGTGTTGAGGGCAAGTTTATTTTTAATCAGTAATTATACGCAATTTGACTCTTGTAACGGGAGACTTTTCAATGAGAAACAGCCATGTTTCACCAAAATTGCTCATGAAGTAATGGTTAAAAGAAGAGTATCCTTACAGAAGTGAAACCTTTGTAGGATGAATAAAAGTTGCATATTGATAAAAATATGAGATTTTTAATTTGAAGCAGGGCTAATAAGATTCACATTCAAAGCAATGGTGGTGTTTGTTTCCAATTGTGAATGATGGTTTTAGTTGAGTACAAAATATCTGAATTATATTATTAGGCATTCTGATGATAGATTTTGTAAAGATAAGATCACTAAGTTTTGAAAGTATATTATAATATAATATATAGATTATATATATAAAAATAATATATAGATATGATGACGATGCTTAAGATTTTTTTTATTTAGTCAATCTTTATTGAAGAGCAAAGTATAATACATACTAATTTTGCATAGAGGCGTAAATCATCTCAACTGATACATTGTTATTGCAATGAAAATAAGAAGAAAGGGGGACAGTTTTAAATTTCGTTCAAGAATCAAAAGCTGAATAACATGCATGATACCAATGTAGTAAGAAATACATGATAGTCAATTGATACCCCACGGCCACTTAGTGAATATTTTGTAAAATCGACATTTGGAAAATTGGCCTGTTTTGTTCAAAGTCTGTTAAATGAAGTCAGGCATGATTTTCCTAAATGTCACTTATTCCTAATTCATGTAAGTTTAAACCATTTTCTATATATATATCAAAGCAAGAATTTTACGCTATGATATCAAATACGGTCTGAGTAATGGATGATAATCAAATGTAAGGAAACGGAGGAAATGGAATTCGTTTTTATGAGTTAATATAAGCTGAATTGTTTTAAGTGAAGAAATGAGGGTCTGAATAATTCATTTATCGGGAAGTATCAAGTGTTGCATATTCATCGGCCATGTAGATATGTTACTCACTACAAAAAAAATTATTGGGGAAACTTTTTGTATCTTTTTGTTGGCTAGCTTGAATTTTGTTTTAGACAAGATAAATAGATGGCAAAAAGTATTCATATTGATTTATGCTAAATTCACAGATAGCTATACTGAAAATAACCTTTCTCTGCTAATTACAGCGCATTGATTTAGATAGACGGTAGCGACTATTCAAGCAAATAAAGTACATTAAAGTAAACCTTTACATTAACAGAAAAAATTCTAATCTTTTCTCCATATATATTTAATCTACCTTTAATATATAATATAAAGAGTGCAATTATATTATGCCACACATGGAGTGGCGTCTCGAAAAAGTACCAAGTCTTCGTTTGTGTCTCTTTAGATATATTCTTGTTTCGATCGGAAAATCTATTGCGTCTTATGTAAGACTGTCACGAACAATAATGTTTTTTTTTTGTTTTGCTTTACGTTTTTTAATCATTGATTACTCTACTGAAATTCTCAATATTGGTGCGATAAATAAACACTTTACAAACAGTATTTCTTAAAATATAGCTTTATAAGCTTTGAATGAAGACCAAATGAGTTTCAAGGTGTTAAATATGTAACGAGATATTTTGATTACAATTTCAAGGAAGCAGTTTAAAGTTTAACTAACTTTATCTTACTATTGATAAAGGTTGTATAAAATTCCTTGTATAAAGTATTGCAGACTCGATTTGTAGTAGTTTATGAGAGGCTTAAAACAAGGTAGCATGTCTTACGCCACATGCTTCCGACTAAACACTAAACTCTAAAAGTACTAGATTCGATTATTCCGCAGGGAAAAAGGAGCATGAAGGAAAACAAAAAAAGAGCAAAAATACTAATAGTGTAATTAAACAAAATTAGCAACGACACAATATATAAAAATACTGCCATGAAAATTTGGGTTATTTATTTAACCAATATACAGCAGTTAGCAACTGCTGTTGTAGTGACTGGATATATAAATCAAGCGTTAAGTGGTATCGTACGTACATAAGTCACCCGATCTTCATGTGAGTGATTGTATATTTTTTTGTAAGTTTTTTTAGTTCATTAAAATCAATGATGATAATAGCGAGATAAACGGTATTTCTGTCTAGATGCCTTGTTATTAGTAATATGAATACGTATTTTTTGGAAATCTATTGCTTCCTTCTTAAAATTATAATTTAAAACAGTGATAAAAAGAAAGAAAACATAAAGAACATCATATTTATGAGTTAACTTTTGATATTGATAGGTATGGCTAAAGATACTTTCGATAAATGACAAAAACATTGAATTCCTGAAAGTACTTCATAAAACAATATTTCAATTTCCTTTTTACTGCCAATTCTGAAAAGAAATAGATATATTTGCTTAATATTTCTGATCACACTAAACTCATATTTAAAAGGAATAGGTAGCATTAGGGAAATCTCTGAATCTAGATAATAGCTATTATTAAGTTGATAATGTCGTTTGAATTCGCCAATCCGATTAACCGTCTAAAATATCATCTAAGGACCTAGATTTCAGTCGGTATCATGTATTTTTAATATCTGTATGACAGTAGGATATACAGATCGTTTTAAGAGAGAATATTTCCTCCTATTCGCGATTATTTGAATGATGTACCTTCTATTGTAAAATTTTTGTATTAACAATCTTTTATAAAACAAAATTTCATTGCCTGTTTACAAAGAACTTTTAAGATTAGATTGAAACCTTCAAAAGAGACTTTTTTATTCTTATACATGTATATTTTTCTGAGAATAAGAAATATATATTTTATAAGTAAACGAAATAGCTCACTCCCACAATTCAAGTTTATCGTAAAAGTTAGCAATTGCTTTGAAAATATTATATGAAACAAAAATCCTGAATGAACGTTGAACGAGAATATTGTATACCCTTGTAGAGATCGTGATATAGAAACTATGTTCTGCCTCACATCAAAATGCTTGAGAAATTTGTAGGTTTAAATGTGCAATAAAACACTTTTTTCTTTTGTCTGTCAATTATCATATGTATAAAGTAAGTGCTGTATTGTGTAAAAATGTGTATCACACTGTTTCTCCAAGTTTTGATTTTTTTTCTCATCTGCAATATTTCACGATGTTAGGTTAAGACGTGAGTCAAAATTATTACCTGTACAATGTATTTGTCCTACATGACTTTTTCAATATTGGAAGAAATAGACATATCGACCACTAAGTATGACGCTGGCGTTCGTAAATGTAAGTACTTACATATTAAAGTAATGCGTTTTAAAAGACAGGAAACAATAAACTAAAGTCTTTTTGACTAGTGCTATTTAAAAAAAGATGCTCTTAAAAATGGGTCACAGTGCGAACATTACCTTTTCCACTAAATGAATTCAAATTTCCCTTAAATTAAAGGCGTATACTAGGGTATTTTACCCTAACAAACACATTTAAACAACCTAAATCCCAAAGATAAGTAACACTAGTCATAGCTGCCACTTACTGTTTTGTTTGTAAAAAATGATCACTAAGAATTTGTTGTTTGTTTTCCGTTTTGTTTTATATAATTTTGTTTCTTTACTTTGCGCGGTCCATGTATATATACTAATATCAATACATATCTGAAGCTAATGTTCTACATGAAGCTGTTTATCCAGAAGTTGAACGTTTCTCGTTTTTATAGTACCGATAACTAATGATTTTTAAGTTAATAGCTTCTTATTGATGTGCATGTAACGAATGTACTAACTTGCTACAAGCAGTGTCTATGGACAATATGGTGAATCACTACTTACATATATCTCGAAAACGTTTAATAAACATACTGAATAGGTAGTTAAATTGACATTTTATATCAACCATAGACCAAACAATTTCAATATTCAGTAATATATTACATGTTACATTTTCAATTTTATACAATTTAAATTTGTGAACAGCTCGCTTTTTTTATTTAACCTCAACACACGATACTTTTCTAATTACAAAAAAAATCTTCTGTTGTACAAAATTCAATTTTACACCTTAGTGAATTCATATTATAATTTGCCGAAGGGATGACGAACGTTGTGTTTGTCTATGGGGATTAAAAGTAGCATTTGATGAAAAACTGAGCATCAATTTATATCATAGAAAAACATCCATCAAGACATGTATTGGACTGACATAATAGGAAACAGTTTTGTTGTGTTTTAAGATGCTTACTACATATAGATTAGAAGCGATCTCGAAAACCAATTTGATAAGTTCCTCGAGTTTTCTTAAAATATTAAATTACAAAAACAAATATTTAGATAAAAAGCTGTGAATGTTGTTAAAGAAATGGATAATTGTTTTTTTATTTCAGGATTAAGACGACTATGTCAGTATCCTCATCAATATTACTTACAAAATACAATAGGGGCTGCTGACTTCAAGTGACTTTTAAAAAGCAGGAAACGTACAACACTAGAAACATTGTCAAAATCTCGGTTAGAGAAGATATTTCATTTTCGTATTATAATACATGTATGTATTTCTTAAAACCAGGATAATAATCATATTTGTAGATTATTTCAGATATTAACAGTTAATTTTAAATCAATTTATTGAATAAGATAGCAATTGCATTAATTCTAATCGATTACCCGTTTAAGTGGACGAGATTTCGGTCATTATTGTGAATGTATAATGAGAATGATATGTCCATGTATGGCAATATCAGAACCGTGTAATGTTCACTGAATACAAACACCAGTAAAGCACACATACATTACTCTTCAACACGAACATATTCTTTAATTAGGAATAATGCTGGACAGTTTACCAACTTGATACCGATGCGATTATATGCTAGAAAAAGGAAATCTATTAAAATAATCGAAATTAAGTCGAAACCAAAGGAACGTTAATATGGATGCATTACAATAAATTTCTAGCAAATGAAAATTGATGGGAGAATATTTTGCCCCTTTCATAAAGTATGTAATATTGTTTACCCATGTTTGCATTACAGTAATATTATGCCATTTTTATTCATATCAGTCTTGTTACAACACATTCTTGACAATATCTATCGAAATTTCTATGCTAAAATTTAGATCCTTTTAAATTAATTAAACCAATTACGATCAATAAATTTGCAAACAGCCACATGTGTTGTTCTTAAAAATTAATTCACTGAAAGAGTAGAGACATAACAACATAACAACGTACTCTAAACCTTGTTTATTAGCAAGATATTAATAAATTTGATATTTGAAAAATGTGTTGAATTTCAAGTTATTTTGATCTATTTTTGGTTTTATATGTACTTGTTTGTTTCCTTATATACGAGGGGTCATCCAAAAATTCGTGGACTTTTTAAATATCTTTTGAACGTCAACGTGTATTGATATGAAATTTTATCAGCATACATTGTAGAATATTATCAACACGTTTTGAAACGAAGAGTTAACTGCGTCAATAAAACAATGATTTTATATTGCTTTGAAATAAGCACATACACGGCACCCGGCGCACGGTAGAAAAGCGCAGTTAGTCAGCGTATATTTTTTGCTAAAAAAATACTAATTAACGTAGAAAACCCGTTAAACATCGCATATTTCTTCTATGATGTCATTTAAGTAATTCTTTAAAATTATGGACGTCATTTCCATTCATTTTTTGTTGAAATCGCCAGAAACGCCAGACAATGATATTGTTTACAACGGAAAAATTACGGACACGCAGAAATTAAAAAAATAGCGTGATCATAATATTTTGTTGTAATTTGGGAATGACACCAACAAAAACATTTGAAAAAAAACAACCAAAAAACAGCAGGCGAACAGAAAAAATAAAATTTCACTATCATTAGTGTTTAATTGGCATAAAAATTTAGTGATGGACATTACTTCGTGAAGCAGTAATGATTATTGACTGCGTAACGTTGAAGCATAAGTTGACGTTAAATGTTATGACGTTGCCGTCAATAACTTTTTGGAGTGCGCCGCTGTCGCAGACATATGTTTATGTAAAATTAAATATTGTTGTAATATAAATAGCTACTAACATGAATTTTTCTGTGTTTATTTATTATTTATTCTTCTAAGCAGTGTGAGAATTTCAAATCAATATCTCAAATATATTTTACGCAACAAAGAAAGTCCACGAATTTTTGGATAACCCCTCGTACATGTATGTGTGTCGTTAAATCAATTTACTAATATTATCATACGTACATGTATATAACCTTATCAGATACTTTGCATTCATAACATTTGCTGTGTATTTCATAAGCTGACCCATTTTGTTTCCCATTTAAAAGATCTTATTATAGTTAATAGCTTCTATTGATTTACATGTAATTAGCATCATTATGTATAAGCAGTTATAATTGACAATTGTAGTGAGAAACAAATAATATACATATATGCTGGCCACATCTTGATTAATTTTAGTACAGAATGAATATTTACCAAAACACTGCGTTTATATCAAATGACAATACCGGTTTAAAAATATGAAATTTCACCATGCTAATGTCAACATTAAATTCACAATACTGTTTTTCTCATAACAAAAGAAATGTAATAATAAATGCGTGTGACATGAAACAATTTTGTTTTGTTTTTTCTTAATAAGGAACTTAATTTCCAGTACTTAATATAAAATATACATTCATTTACTCAAATACATTAGCCGAAAGAGTACAATAGATAAACATAAGATAAACAGAGTTTCAAAAGTGATACTTTCTTGTTCTGTGATTGACTTTTTGTTGGCATTAATTCATAATATTTTTGCACTTATTAGTGTTTTTTATGTATAGAGAAATGTGAGGAAAATAAAATCTTTAATTCAATATATTTGCTTTAAAATATAAGGTTTTGTCTTGAAAGTAAACAGACACTCACACTGTGTTAAAACGTCTTGAGCCTAAGTTACATGCTATTACATTGGTTTTCAAATCATTCATCAGCAAAATGTCTTGCATATATTTTTGCCCTCGATCGGCTTATTTCGTGCGTGTATATATTTCACGAGCGTGTACTCTCTTCTAATTTTAATCGTATAATTAAACATAAACACATGCCATTTTAGAATAAAAATTGAACATCAAGAACAAATTTACATAGCGTCTTTATTCACTAAAAATTATGTGACTATAATAGATTGGTAAGATATTAGGCATAATTGTCATCATGATTCTTCATACGTAATCAAAACAAGTGTTCTTCAATTTGGTGTTGACTATCGTTCCCACTTCGATTGTTTTCTTATTCTGCTTCAATCAATAAGTTTATTTTTTAACTTTTCTTCAGACTTTTGGGCAGTTTTGTGAATATTTGAACAAGAGGACCATGATGGCCCTGAAGTCGCTCACCTGTATATAGGCCCCAGAGCGGGGCCAGTTTAAACCCAACAGGCTTTAATTTGAACAAACTTTGTAGACACCCATTAGAAGATATTTCATGCTTAACATCTAAGATCTAGCTGGTCAAGTTTTTTTCTTTACACATGCAGTTAAAAAAAATGACACACCTGGGGCAGGGCCAGTTTTGACCCAAGGGCTTTTATTTGAACAATCTTTGTAGACACTTACTAGAAAATGTTTCCTGCTTAATATCTAAACTCTAGCTATTCGGGTTTTTTCAAAGAAGAATTTTAAGTTTTTGCTATACACATATAAGGAAAATCAATGTCAGCCGGGGCGGGGCCAATTTTGACCTCAGGGCTTTTATTTGAACAAACTTTGTAGACACACACTAGAAAATGCTTCGTGCTTAATATCTTAACTCTAGCTATTTGAGTTTTTTTAAAGAAGATTTTTAAGTTTTTGCTATACACATATAAGGAAAATCAATGACCCCCAGGGCGGGGCTAATTTTGACCCCACGGTTTTTACTTGAACAAACTTGTTTAACATCCATTTGAACATGTTTCATGCTAAATATCTTAGCTCTAGCTCTTTGGGTTCTTTAATAGAAGATTGTTTAAGTTTTTACTATATGCATACAGGGAAAATCAATGACCCTCTTGGGCGGGGCCAATTTTGACCCCAGGGCTTTTATTTGAACAAACTTGGTTGACACCCATTAGAACATAGAAGATGTATCATGCTAAATATCTTAGCTCTAGCTCTTTGGGTTCTTTAAAAGAATATTTTTTAAGTATTTAATATATGCATATAGGGAAAATCAATGACCCCCAAGAGCGGGGCCAATTTTGACCCCAGGGCTTTTATTTGAACAAACTTGGTAGACATCCATTAGAACATGTTTCATGCCAAATATCTAAGCTCTAGCTCTTTGGGTTTTTTAGAAGAAGATTTTTTAAATTTTAACTATATGCATATAGGGAAAATCAATGACCCCCTGGGGCGGGGCCAATTTTGGCCCCATGGCTTTTATTTGAACAAACTTGGTAGACACTTATTAGAAGATGTTTTATACTTAATATCTTAGCTCTAGCTCTTTGGCTTTTTAAAAGAAGATTTTTTTAAAAAGTTTTTACTATATACATATAGGGAAAATCAATGACCCCCTGGAGCGGGACCAATTTTGACCACAGGGGTTTTATTTTGACAATCTTTGTAGACACTCACTAGAAGATGTTTTATGCCAAATATCTTTGCTCTAGCTCTTTGGGTTTTTTAGAAAAAGATGTTTAAAGTTTTTTCTTTTGGTTGCCATGGCAACCATAGTTCTGCATGGAATGCAATTCTTTGAACAACTTTGGTCAGGCTTTACACCAGGAACATCCCTGTGAAGTTTCATTATGATCTGCCTTATGGTTTAACAGGAGATGTCGTTTGAAAAAAGTGTGAACGGACAACGGACGACGTACCACAGACGACAAACGATGGACGAAGAGTGAGTTAATAAAAACAGATAATTTATTGTGTTGCACAATTTCACATAATTACAGCATTTGCGTCCGTAGATGAAGTAAAGGTCAAAGAACGTATTGGTTAAAATACGACATATTTATACTTCTTTGTGCCTTTGTACTTTATATATTGATTCAAGATATAATTATCAGGCTATACAGTAAAACGGAATAATGATCTATTCGGATTTATTTTTGGTAAGAGATAAATAACTGACATTGACACAATTTCAATATAAATTCTATTCCTGGGACTTAATCACAACGTTATCAATAACAAAACTGCTTTTGTAATTACTGTATAATTAATCCCTTTGGAAATATATTTTTGCGTTCTGAGACGCTGCTTTCGTGCGGGAATTTCCAAAAGTAGACTGATATTTAACCTAAACTTAATAAATAATCACTGGCAAAGAAATCAATTTCTCATAATGATAGAGATATCTTCACTTGTATTTTCACTTCGCCTTTTTTCATTTCAAATAATGTTTTCTGCACTGATGACTTTTCAAATGAAATTCATGACAAACACAACTTATTTGCTCTATATTTCTTGCAGGACTATCTTTACTTTATGTAATATATATAGTATATAAAAACACGGCATGGCCAAACTAGAATTGATCACAAATGTGATTTGGCGAATGCCAAGTGACGATTACTTAATAAGGTGATTTATCAACAGTAGGTTGACAGCAACGTTGACAATTTATTTCATAGAGATGTTTGGATGCGTTCGTTACTTTACAATAGTAAGTGTTGGTTGGCCAAGTAATAAATAACTCCATCCATGATTTTGTGTCGCAGATTTTGACTATAGTATTTATTAAAATACATGTCATTACCTCTGTGTGGCTTTTGATAGCAATGTATAAATTTTGCACATGATCTAAATAAGAAATCAATTAAAACATTTTTAAATGTCATTATATATGCAAATTATGTCATTGAATTATGATGTCTTTTTTTCAAATGAACACATTTTATCTGAAAGTTCTTGTATGCCATTTAAGACAATTCTTTTATTTAAACAATTTACGATGTAAAACATTGTAGTTTACCATTATACATCAAGTAGTAAGTGCTGTATTGTACGTAAATGAGTCACTCCGAGCTTAATTTTTATTAGTGATTGTATATTTTTTTATCAATATTATTTAGTTCATTAAAAGCAATGTCGGTAATAGCGTAATAAATTTCTGTTCAGATATCTGGTCATTAGTTCAATGAATTCGGATTCTTTGTACGCCTTTTTCATCCTAGTTAACATGATAATTTGAAACAGTAATAAAAAAAGAACGGAATCATAAAACATTCTGTTTGTGAGTCAATTCGGTATTGATATGTTCGCCCATTGATACATTCCATAGATGACAAAACAGTATGTTTTCAAAAAGTTCTTCATAAAACAATCTTTCAATTTCCTTTTAACTGTTATTTGATTTTCCTTAAAACAAAGATGCATCCGTTTTGAAAATGCCTCTTATTTGTAAACATATGTATTTCTATCTGACTGCAAGTTTTGATTTTTTTCTCTTTTGCAAAAAGCAATGAACACATTATTGATAAATTGTAAAGACATGGATTTAAAACCCAAATTATTATGTCAATTATTTGATTCTTTTGTAGGCTCAATCATATCATATGCATCAGAAATATGGGGTTATAGCAAATCAAAAGATATTGAGCGTATTCACTTGAAATTTTGCAAAAGAATTTTAAATGTTAGAGCCAATACAAGCAATGTCAGTATATACGGCGAACTCGGCCGCTATCCATTGTATATAAATAGATATGTAAGAATAATTAAATTTTGGTGCAAATTGATAAATACTGACAACATAATTTTACGGAAAATATATGAATTAAGTTTTATCTGATTGTTACAAAGGTAAAAAGAACTGGGTGTCAAATGTCAAAGAAATGCTAAAATATGTATGGTTTATCCGAATACTTTTTTGAAAATAATATTGTAGGATAGTAAATCATTTCCAAAATTATTTAAACATAGAATTATTGATAATTATATACAAACATGGCATTCATCTTTAGAAAATAATTCTGTTTTAGAACTGTATAAAAATTGTAAAGAATTATTTTCATACGATAACTACCTAAACATATTGCCTAAGAATCTTAGATTTTACATCACAAGAATTAGAATGTCTGCACATACACTAAGGGTACAAACGGGTAGATATGGGCAAAATAGAATCCCAAGGAGTGAAAGATATTGTTTATTTTGTAATACTATGGATTTGGAAGATGAATACCATTTTGTTTTGATATGCCCATGCTATGTAGACATAAGGAAAAAATATGTGAAACAATATTATTACAAAAGACCATCAATGTGTAAATTTATTGAGCTGATTTCTTCTAATAATAAAATTATACTAATGAATCTAGCTAAATATCTGAGAGAATCGATTAAAATCAGGAACACTTTTGTTAGTACTAACACTTAAATTCTATATTTGTTACAAATTTATACTCAAATTTCAATTGATTTGTTGTATCAAATATGTTTATACACTGCTTAGGAAATTATATTATAAGTGATGATAATAACCTCTTAATTTTTAATCCAGAATTGTTCATTCTCCAACTTTACATGGAATTCAATACTATATATTAAATCCTTTATTGTTTGTTAAATAGAAACGTGACATATTTACAATGTGTGTATTTATATTGCAGTGATGATGTACTATGTACAAATCCTAAATAAAATTATGTTCTGTTCTGTTCTGTTCTTTTGCAATATATCATCATGTAAGGTTAAGGCGTGAGTCAAAATTAAAACATTTACCATGTATTCGTCCTACATGACTTATTAATATTGTACGAATTAGACATATCCACTACTAACTATGACGCTAGCGTTCGAAAATGTGGACATCTTCAAATTCTAACATATTGAAAAAAAGACATGAAACAATAAATAAAGACTTTTTGACCAGTACTATTAGATGCTCTTTAAAATGAGACACAGTGCAAACATTACCTTTTTCCCTTTTCTTTTTTAATCAAAGACGTATACTAGTGTATGTAACGCAAACAAACGCGCCTTTAGTACAATCTAAATCCCACAGATGAGTAACAATCGCGATCGATTAACTTATTGTTTGTTTACTTGTTTGTTTGTTTGTTTCTAAAAATGATCACCAAGTATTTATTTGTTTGTTTTTCCTTTTGTTCTTGTTGTCTCTTTTTTTTGTTTCTTTACTTTGTCGGTCCATGTATATATACTTATATCAATACATATCTGAAGCTAATGTGTTTCAATGAACCTGTTTTATCCAGAAGTTGAACGTTTCTCTTTTTTACAGTGGAAACACCGATTACCTGTGATCTAATTATAGCTAATATATTTTATTGATTTGCATTTAACGAACGTAAACTCTATGGACATTTATGGTGAATAACTACGTACATATGTCTCGAAAACATTCAATAAAATAACAATTTTGAAAGGTTGTTAATTTATGGTGTAACTAACTCATATTGAATATAGAACAAAAAGTTTCTTGTTCCACCAATAGATAACATGTTATTTGCAAATATTTATACACTTTAATATGTGAACAGCTCGATTTTTTATTTGACCTCAATACCCCATAATTTCTAATTACAAAAAAATCTTTCCTTGTTCATTATTCAATTTTACACCTTAGTAAATTTATAGCAAAATTTGCCGGAGGGATGAAAACGTTTGTGTTTGTCTATGGGGATTAAATGTAGCATTTAATGAAAACTGAGCATCAATTTATATCATAGAAAAAAATACATCAAGACAGGTATTGGACAAATATAAAAGAAAACTATTTTAGTGTGTTTTATCTACTTCATGTAGATTAGAAGCAATCTCGAAAACAAAATTGACAAGGTTCTCATGTTTGCATCAGATATAGAATACAAAAGTAAACACTGAATTAAAAAATAAAACTGTGTATGTTGTTAAAAAATGGCCATTGTTTTGTTTATTTGTTTGTTTGTTTTTTGTTTGTTGTTTTTTTTGTCTTTCAGGATTTAAACTACTTTGTCTGTGTCCTCATCAATATTACAAAAAGACGACAACCGGGGTCTGCTGACTTCAAGTGACTTTTTCAGAAATCTCGATTACAGTAGATATATCAATTACGTATTTTTATATGTATGTCTTAAAACCCAGGTAATAATCATATTTTGTAAATATTTTCAGATATTAACAGTTAATTTAAATCAATTTATTGAATGAGATAGCAACTGCATTAATTCTAATCAATACCGATTTAGGCAGAGGAGATATTGGGCATTATTGTAAATGTATAATGAGAATTATGCCCTTGTATTGCAATATTAGAACCGCGCAATTTTCACTGAATTCAAACATCAGTAAAGTACAAATACATTACTCTTCAACACGAACATTTCTTTAATAAGGACAGTTTACCAACTTGATGAACATTTCTTTAATAAGGACAGTTTACCAACTTGATACCGATGCGATCATATGCTGCTCTGTCAAGTTTTGAAAAAACAACAGGGAAATTATTTAAATGATCGATATAAAGTTGAAACCAAAGAAACGCTTATATGGATGCATTGCAATAAATTTCTTGCAAAATGAGAATATTTTTCCTACTTTCATAAAGTATGTAATATTGTTTGCCCATGTTTGTATTATAGTAACATTATGCCATTTTTATAAAGAAAGTGTGTCTCGACTTGAAAAAAACAACAACATGAAACTAGCTTTAATTAGAGTGACTCATTCAAAACAAATCTTAAACAAAACGATTCCAAAAATGGTAACACATATTTGTTCTAAATTAGCAGCAGTTATATATTAACCGGACATCTATTCCAACACCAACTTGCATTTTTTCTGTCAGACAATAATGCTTGATTACCCATCAAAACTTTTTCCTATTTATGAATTATGGTTTCCACACGGGAGTTTAACTAGACATTTAGCATTTAGGTTATTAGAAAATAATGCGAGCAAGCTTATTTTCCGTGACCAAATAAATAGTCATAATTTGCCACAGGCCACTAAGCATAAATTTCTCTAGTACATTCATTTGTTTATTTTTATTGTCATAAATTTTACATAAATGTCATGCCATTTTTTCTGATCCTACGAAATTACTCATACATCAGAATAATGCATAGGTAGGAAACAAAAAGAAATGAGGCTATATAAATGCTTAATGTTCATAAAAGTCTCATTTCTTTCCTCTTTCCAAAATTTCACACTGCATGTAGATATTTCATGTATGGTTGGATATTCAGTAATCATTTTCCTTGTTCCTTTACTACAGTGTCATGTATTTCTGTATGGAAGGTAGGTTGCTCATATAACGCCAACGTTGTGCTTAGAGTCCAGACTTACCATTGCCCTAGTTCCATCAATTCTCTATTTGAAAAAAAACACCAAAAAAAACCCAACAAAACCACAAACAAAAACAAAAAACATGCCAATTTCCATAATTCATGAATGAAACACTCAGTGATAGGATTGAATCATGTTATATGTTATTAAGATATGAACAAATATGCAAAGGAAGGATTTTCGTCTTTAATCTATAATCGAAGATGATGGTATGTTTTTGATCCTTGAAGATCGTTCAGCACAACATAATAGTTGTGCGTGCATGAAAAATATTTTCTGAAATACACTGTATATTGACTGGTCAAATAAGGCAACTATGAAGTGTCAGGCGTCTGAGAACTGATAATGTAATTACTTTATTAATCTCTTAATTGTACATGTAATGCAGTAATCATTATCGTAACTTACATATTCAATGTATGTCACTTGTATATTTTATGTAACTTTTGTTAAAAATAACTGAATACTAGTGATGTCAATAACATTTTTTATTTGCAATTTTCGTATTAACTGTATTAAAAACTAAACATTTATTGTCACAATTCTTGTTACAAGAGTTACTTGACGAAGAATGTTCGCTATAAAACATAGCATTTAGTTTCAATCAAGATTCAATGATTCCCATATTAAGTTAACTTTTAATATTGATTTAACAAGCTCTTTGGCGTTTCTAATAGTTGTTTTCATCAGAAATCAAAACGTCTCTGATAAGTTATTAATGTTTTGAAATAAAGCATTAACATAATTTGTTTCGTTTACAGCAATGCAATAATAGCCATAAACTATTATACTGAGATCAAAGGGGAAAACGACAAGTTGACACTTTCGTGCCATACCATAAAAAGCGTCAACTGGTTTTCAAGTAAAATAAGCGTGTGCTCTAAACGAAAACAATTTTGCAGAACTAAACAAAACGGAATTCTGAAAGTAGATCAGAGGTTGTTATTTATGAAACATGCATTCCGAAGATAGACGTCACAACACAAATTTAAAAAGCTAGCTTTCAATGATTGTGAACATTATTACCTCTTTTCAAACCTCCACAGAAATTTGTCTGATGTCGTGTCAAAGAATTGCATTTACAGACACATAACTTATTCCAAGACCACTCCCTGTTATTTCATTCTTGACAATCACACGTTGTGTCCGCGTGTTCATATGTAACACTTTATTACGTCGTCTACAAAATGTGTGATTTATTCTTTCAAAACCATTCTCAAACAGGAATAAAGATCACATGTTAAGTAAACAATGTTCAAAGGATGGAAACGTTTCAAAAAGAGGAATAAAGGAATGGAAATGTGGGAACGTCTGAATTAAGATATAGCGTTTTGAATCTTTTATGACTATGGAAATGTAGTTAAATAAACAAAAAACCGTATCTTGTATTCATGTAATTACATAAATCAGAATGCAGTAGAGTTTGTTTAATATTATACAATTATTGACTAGTGAGCCATTGAATATGATGTGATATTCACCGGCAGATGACATATTGACCGAGGCGATAGCCGAGGTCAATATGACTTTCTGCCGGTGAATATCACATCATATTCAATGGCTCACTAGTCAATAATTGTTTTATTATATGAATAGGCTAAGAATTAAAAAACAAATCACGAAAAAGTACAACCTTATATACATGTACAAATTTTGCCTCGTTGAAGCGCGGGAAAAATGACGCACGTGCGAGGCGTTCAACGACTATGCGAACGCTGCGCATACAAAAGTAATTCAAGTTTATACTCATCGATGCGGTTTAGCCTTTAAGTATAAGAGTAAAGTAATGATATTTCAATCTAGAAATATGCCATAAAGAACAAAACGCAACAATTATTTTTTGATTAACACACGTAAATAACAGTCTACGGTGTATGGTCATTGAATATGAGTCTCAATCTATTTTTAGACTTGGAAAATCCAATTCAGCCAGTTAATATGATACTACACCCAGTGAATATGATTTTATAAAAAGTTCTGTTGACTACAGTTTGTACCAATGAGATTGCAGCTATTTTTAGATCATATAATAACTCATTATATATACAATAATTAATTATGATGATTTAATGTTACCATAAAATTGGTTATATCATTAGAAGTTTTGATGACATCTTATATTAATGTCATGTTGTTATGCTAAAATTGTTATCATTTATAAGGTGGAACAGTTGTTTAAGGAATACCACATTGAGTTTGAAAGAAATGTTTGTCACATGATCATATTTATTTCACTGTATATACACTAGGCAAAATATTAAATGCTCAACTTAAATGCAACAAGAATTGAATATAAATTGTATTGTTTTAATCGTAAAATCTTTAATTAAAGCTCATTTTGGATTGAAGACTGAATACCGCTCATGACTGTGCATATGGCATAAAGAAGTCGTTTTTTTTCATTATAAGTCCCCAAGACGGTTTTCTCCCCTTTTCAAAAAAACCTCTGTTGTTTTTTTTTCCCCTCCTTTGAAAATCTTCCCATTTCCAGATTTTGGTATTAAGTTTATTCATTGGTTGGTTCCCCTTGTCCATACAATTAGTCGGAAAGGTAAATATAAACTACCCTTATCATTGGATAGAGGTAAACGAAATAAATTCCATTTTCCTATCATTCATAAGGAAGGAAAAAAATGTAACTATAGTCACATTTCATTACTCTTATTGGCAGTGTATTGTATATTATAAAAGTGTTTTATTAAGTGCTGTAAACAGTTAATCTGTTATTGAATTGTTTTGAAAGGTTTAACTTTGACAAAATAAGGACCCCAAAATTCATTCATTTCATACTCAAACTGTTTTGCAAGCACCATACTAACCGTTTCCATCTTTTGTGCAAAAAGTAAGGCGTAGGTAAAGTTGGATCATTGTAACTATATGTAATCTGCTGCGCGTCTAGTTCTTTAAGTAACATTTTGCTATTTAGTTCATTTTCATTTTTTAATGCTTGATTATATAACTTGAGGCAATTTTGTTTATTTATTTTTTAACTGATTTAAAGAAGGTCATTATTATTTTCCTATTTCTCTGGAAGTGTCCAACTGCTGATTCCACATGATTTCTGAATCATTAGTGAATGGCTAATGACATAAGACATTATATTCGAGAAAAAACGTGACGGGGCAAATTCGCTTCACCCGCGTTTCAAACTGAAACCATTTTGCAAAAACATAATTTCATGACTGAGATAAAACAGCTAAGTAAATACATCAGACGTTACAGTCACCTTTTTCACTTCTATTAAGACACCTACTCATGCTTCCATTTTTCATCTGAGACGTTTTTTCAAATATTGTTAATGAAAGATTAAATAACAAAGACATTTAATAAACAAAGAGGTATTTTTAAAAGGACAACATAATTTTATTAATCATTCCGTTCATAAAACACGAAAGACAGTTCCTTGACCAGTGCTTAAAGTAATGAAACATATATACGAGTATTTATATCGAAACCTATTCATTCTCCCTTTTTCCCGTCAGTTACTCTTTACATGTAAATTCAAAATTGTGACTGTATTACAACATTTATCATAAAATTGATCTAGGAAAGAAGAGGGTTAATATATATCTTAACTTATACTGCAGTGAGTAAATACTCTCAAATGATGATAAATAATGACATAATGAGATTTTGTTATTTTTCAGTTAAAAAAATCTCACTGTATCCCGAGGTAGATGTGATTCCTCGGTATTTATTAAATTTATTACGTATCTAAGTATGTTAACATTGCTTTTATTTTGTGGTTAACGCTTATGTTTTATATACATAGGAAACTTCTTTTTAGACAAATTTAGCCAAAGATATTGTCATTTTAGATAAATGATCAGACATTAGGACATCTACTATTTTAAGTAATTTTTGCTAGTATTTAGTTCTTTTTCATTTTTGTTTTGCTTGATGACAGTGCTTTTAGGGTTGAATGTGTTCAATCACTGTTTTGTCGTTTTTTTATTATAATTAAACACTGTAGTGGTTTGATATAAGAAAGAATAAATCATTTGCTATATACTACAAAAATCCGGGTCAAATATTGGCAAAACATCATGTTTATACTTCTATATAAATAATTGACATCTTTAGCAACCGTGATATGAAATAAATTTTATTTATGATCTCGCTAGAAAAATCAATGTTAAGGAAAAACGCCTTTCCAGACATTGATTGCAATTTGGCATATGTACACAATGTATACAACAGTTATTCCTAGAATAAGTTACTTAACAAAGCTTGAGTTATGCATAATCATTATCGATATTTGCACTGCCTTAACGCCTTTGAGGTGTTCTTTTCTGTCATGAGAAATGGAAAGGTGGAAAAAATCAGTAAAATATTTAGTCGGTTGAAAATGTCTGGCACTGAATATTCCAAAGGAATATATTTTTCTACTGAAAGGATTATAAATTTAAGCTTATAAAAGGACTTCAAATGAAGTTTGGCACATGTTTCAAATATTCACATAATCTTGATTATCTGTAAGTACTTCGTTATTTGCATTTTTTCACATTACATAATTGCTGCATCTAATATCCTAAGACTCAATCCTAGTAAAATATGTTCTAAATTATCTGCAATGTCTGTAATTATGTTTCAATAGTCATCAACAGTATCCGAGTTTTAAAGAATATATTGTCTGAAAAATCTCAGAATAATCTTTACACAGTAATCGACCTTTTTAAAATATCCTTATCTTTTAAGTTTATATTTTAGTACGTAGTTATTAAATCGCCTGTCACAAACAAGGGCTTAAGCTATCTATTGAAACGTTTTTGTCAATGTAATGTTGACATCAGTGATCGTTCGATGCAATCTAAACTCACATTCAAATAAGTATGCGACAAGTTCAATGAAAAAATAAAAGTCTAAGAGAATTGAACATAAAAGTCGTGACGTTTTAAATAGAAGCATCATATCAATCAATACATTCTTCCCTGTAAAATTACTGTTCTCACATTAAGAAGATAAGAAAAAATCAATGCTATACATTTTTTTGAAAAACAGGATTGAGAATATCTATAAGCTGTCAACACCATAGAACTGAAATATAGTCTGTATCAAATGGAAATACAGATTTTGAATTATTAAAATCAAATAAACATCTAAAGCCGTTTAATGATAAAAGTCAATCTTAAAATCAGAAAATAATAAAAACGGCGAAATAGAAAATTGCCACATATTCGGTTTGCAGTTTTAATTATACATGTATATCAATGTCGAAGATAAAATAAATGTTAAAGAAAAACAAAAGACAATTGTCAATGTATGCTATCACGCAATTGCTTTTATCTACTTAAATACGTTAACTTTCGTTGGCGGTTGCGTTCAGTGAACTCCGCCTTTCTTTTTGGATCTTGTCCTCCATACTTTGTCAAAATTCCTTCTTCTGAGTGAAATTTAATTTCACTGTATTTAGTTAAAGTCAAGTCTCTTGTATGCAAGCGGAATTTTAAATTGACACTTAATGCATTGTTAAATTGTTAGTTTAGACTGATCATATCATATTCAGGGTAATGTAAAAACATTTGTTTCTTTCAAATACAAACAGACGGTGTCCTGATCTTACCGGTGCTCAATCGGACCGGGTCGGCAACATGTTCAATTTAACTTTTTGGGTGTTCTTTGTTATACTTGATAGGGTAAGTTCTTGTTGAAAGGGGCTAATCGTAGCCCTATGGGGCTAATTGTGTATTACACATAGTTCAAGGTATGATATGAATGGACATCATGAAAAAGAAGTTAGACATGTAGCAGTTGCCATTCCACCTTTGGTTCTGATAAACTCGCACTTATATTTGTTAAAAAATCTAGTATCTGAAGTGTAAACTGTTTAAAAGTGTAAAATAATAGATTTTGATAAAGAATACCTCTACAATATCTTTGTGGAAGAAGTTGTTTGTATTTCCTTTAGAAAGAATACCACGTGCATGAAATCATTGCAGTAAAATCTCTATTGTAAAATAGCAACATTTAATGTGTCTACATACAATAATCAATCAATTCAATATTTTATTTGGCATTAAACTACATATAGCATATAGCCATTATTACATAATATAGGTAAAGTGTAAGACATTTTACAATAAATTGTTCATAAAACAGTACAAAATGCTTTCAGAGAAGTTATTAACAATATACCTTCATGAGATTTAGCAATTAACAATATGAGATATATACTTAACATTGAAATAAATTGTTATTGTTATCTATATGTATTTATTTTATGCTTTTCAGTGGATTACTGATTTATCCGTGAAAATTATATTTGATAATTTCACAGTGAAAATTATCAAAATATAATTTCACTTTTTTCAATGACGAAACTACTTTTTTAAGATTTTCCCCATGTGGTACCTCAATTTTATTTTTACTGACAATTCTGACAATATCAGGCTGTTAAAAAAATAGCAAATCTGAAATAGATAAATAACTTAAATGTCAAAAGTAATAAAGAGAGAAAACTTACTTCTATTCCTTCAAATTCCAATCACAAAATTTCGTCTCTAAATTTTTTTGTTTCGTTTTTACAGTCTGAAAAAGATACATTCCTTCCCCATGCAAAACTGCTCTTGATGACATTTGGGCATATTAAAGTATCCTACGAGCAATAACTGCCGTATGCTTTATGAAAAATTGAAAAGCATTGACAGCTATCACTCGTAAAATAAGTAAATTAACCCAGCGTTCCTTACAATGCCTTAGCAAGCTTCCAAGTTTTCCATTTTCCTAGCTCCTTTTCTGAATGTTTTCACTTCTGACAACACTTATTTTTTGTCTGTTACAATCCTCAAATAAGTTTTCTTTCTTTTAAAAAGGTGTATGACTAACAAATCCAAATTATATCCTTCTGTATCTTACACAATTATTTTCCTCCCATGAAATACACGAACTTTAAAAAATGGCTGCCGTTTACATTTTTACAAAGCCAGGTCTAATATAAATTCGCAGTAAGTAACAGAAATATGGATGGATGGTTGGACTTTTTCTCCTACAAGAATTGTTTGTTTTTATTATTAAAACAAGCGATCATTCATATTTTTTTAATAAAATGAATAAATATCACATTCATTTAACCTTCATTGGCGGACTTATTTTTCAGCTCAAGACTTCTTGTTTTTAATGAGAAATTCCCTCTAAATGGGGCTCTCAATGGGGGAAACAGATTTTAATATTAACGTTAAAATTATGGAAATTTCGTTTTAACTTGTTTTAAAGCATAAAATAAAAAGAAAATTTGTCTGTTTGTTGTGTAAGATGTAATTTTATTTCATCTCGTGAACTTTAAAAACAGTATTCTCACTCGTGGCTACGCCACTCGTGAGAATACTGTTTTTAAAGCCCACTCGATGAAATAAAATTTCATCTTACACACAAACAAACAAATATCCTCTATATATATGTATACAAATACAGTCATACAATATGTTTTCAGATATGTTATTTACGGTATGTCTTTATTTAGATCTAACAATATACAAGTTAATCAGAATTTCTTACTTTAAGTGAAAAATATAAATATCTTGACAAATTATTAAGTTCTTTTTCATTTTTAAATGACATTAAAGTTTCCATTTTTTGAAGTGTAGGCCAACGGCAAAAATATGGTTTTAAAAATTTCTTACGAAGGTTATAATATTTTGGACAAACGAGTAAAAAATGGAATTCGTTTTCAATGACATGCATATTGCACTGTTGACATAGTCTATTTTCTCTTGGAACTCCGTTGTGCCTACCAATTTCAATTTCTAGATTATGTGATGATAGCCGAAATTGCGTCAGTTGTACTCTGTATTTATTTATATTTACACAATTTTAAGTATTTTTTCAAATTCGAGGTCGTACTTATACATGCTGTATGATTGTAATTTACTTGAATTATTTATTTCTGAATACCAAGTTTGTTTATATATATCTAAATATTCTATTCTTTATTATTTTGAAAATGATATATTAATTTCGTTTTGCTGTCGCCATAGAAAAGAAAAACCTATTTCGTCAAGTATTTTTTTTATTTGATATGCCCAATTATTTCCGTTATATGATATGTTATTATTGACATCTTCTTTCATGACATTATACATTTTTCTTATTAATGAATTATTTTCTGAGCTCAAAATTTTTAACCAATATTTAATCATAATAATTTTGCGGTGTATTCTCATCGGATACCTTCCCAGTTCTCCGTAAAGACCAGCTAGATTTGTTTTAAATTTTTAACGCTAAGTGTCTTTCGTAAAAAAAATTTACAATGTATTTACGCCTCAATATCTCTACCCTCGTAATTGCCTATTATTTCAGCGCCATAATTTAGGATTTGATCCCACCAAAGAATCAAATAGTTTACATTTTTTCTTGTGTAGATAGGTCTATTTGATTAAAAAACAATAAATAAATTATGTAAAGCAAATAACGAATGTTTGAGCAAGCTTCTTTTTGTGTACGATGCATGTGACCGTTTTTTGAATAAAGTAATTCCTAGATATTTGAATGATGTCACTACTTCGAGTGGGATATTATTAAAAAGAAAAGTGTATGCAGTATGACGACCTTGTTCGAAAATCATGATTTTTGTTTTTGTTAGTGTTAACCTTTAAATTCCAACTATTTGCAATAATTTTGAAGATCATTAAGTAATGACTGTAGCGCTTCCGGCGAATGTGCAAAAAGTACGGCATCATCGGCAAAAAGAAGTATGAACAGCTTTAATTCATCGAGAGTAAAAATCAGTCGCCAATTTATTATCATCGAAAACTGTTTAATATATCATTTACAAAGAATAAAAATAATAGACTGGAGCTGGGATCTCCCTGTTTTGCGCCGATGTTTGATTCAAAAAGGGTGAAACGCCATTTATTATATCTTACAGCTGCTTTAACAGTACTATACATACATTGGATAGCTTTAATGAATTTAGAACCTGCCCTTTCGTTAAAACAAGTTTTTGAAAATATAAATGACCTTTTCTAATTTGTCAAAGCATTTTTCAAAATCTATGATATGCACAGTATAGCTTCTTACGAGAACAACATGTTTTTTTAATAATAGCTTGTAGAAGAAAAAACAGTCGACTGTTGATTTTCCCTTCTGGAATCCATATTGATTATCGATGATTTTGTTATATTTGGTAGACCATTTTGTAAGACGATTTTAGTAAGACTTGAGAATATATTTTTGCAATGATATTTATAAGTGTTATCCCTCTGTAATTTTTTGCTTCATTAATGTCCCTCCCTTAAAAAATTGGTACTATGATTCCTGACCCCCAGGATGTTGTGTATTCTCCAGATTCAAAAAATTCTGTTAAATAATTCTAGTATTATCTGTGAAATAAATGGAAATGAGTGTTTGTATATTTCCGCGATTAGTGTATCAGGACCACTACTTTTATTATCATTTTGTGAATATATCGCTTCTTTTATTTTGACATAGTTATTTTACAATCAAGGTCTTCATCATAATTACCACTGAGTTTCCTCATCTATCAAATGTGTATTATCCTGAACAATATAAACTTTTGAAAAAATTATACAACTCGTCAATATCAAGATTTTCTGCTGTTGGCTGAGATTTAGAGTATTGTTCTTTAATTTTTTTTCCAAAATTGACGAGGCTGAGATTTGCTTAAAATATTAAGATTGTTTTTTTCTTTTTAAATTATACTTATACTTTTGTATACGTTTGATCTTGTTATAATTGTTTTTTTGCATTCACAAACTCTTGTCTATAGTTTATATTAGATTTGTTTTTAACCAAAAAAACATTCCTTGCTTTTTTAAATTCTTTTCTTGCGGTTGAAAAACAGTCCGAGTTGAACCATGGTTTTTATTATAATTGTTTGTTTTAGTTTTATATGTACTTCCAAAAACTTTGTGAGAACAGTCATTCAATACCTGAGTGAAAGAATTTACAAGTGAATTTAATATCATCGGAATTACATCTTATTTAAAATATCATGAAAATCACATTTGCTTTGTGTTAAGAATTGAGTGAAAATTCGTTTTATTTTGGTTGCATCCCATCGGATTAAATGTGTGATTATTTGACAAGTATTCAGTTTAAGCTCGCTTGACGTTTAAAAACTCTTTTATTTTTACACTATACGTCAACAGTATTTTTGGAATGAACCTGTTATATTTGGCTCCTCCTCCTTTAACAAGTCAATTCAATCTGTTCGCGGCATGCCTTAGTAGACTGGGTATATAAGAGGGGGGCACGCTTCTGCAAATTCCTTTTCGAATCCAGTCTCCCGAGCTCCAGAAGCTGCCGTGAAACTAACCCAGGAAAAAATCCCACCCGCCCTTTTTCCCATTTGCTTTTGCTGTTTGGGCTCTTTTTTTCTGTTTTTCCAGGTAATAATATGACTACCACCCCGCCGCGATACTTAGCCCTTCTTCGTCATGGCTGAATTATCATTTCAACAGTCAATATTTGTTTTGCGACATCCGGAAATTTGCCAACGTCGACTGCCAGACCCCTGTCATTTGAATCAGACGTCGGTTCAAAACATACATTTAACTGGCCTGTACATAAGCATAAACATTTCGAACACCTGTGGGAATGCAACTGACTTTCGGATATTTGTAGAATAAGTCATTAGATAACCTGTAAAACCGATGTCGGTACAAAACAAAAACACTGTTAATTTAACTTAACCTATGTGTAAATAAAACACATATTTGTCTTTAAAAAAGTATTGATATAATGGTTATTATCATATCATTACATTGTTATAACATGGTTTCAAGCAAGTTTACTTACATTATATATCACACTACTATTTAATTAAAATAATAATTTTTCTTATAAAGAACGTTTCTCTTTATTAAGCTGTATGTATTTTGTATTTTTATGTTTACTGGCATATCTGAGCAGGTCCGTTGTTCTATATTCCGAGGAATAGTCTGAGGAGGTTTCCTCCGTGCATGCCAACGGGCATGCTACGGTTCCTCTTAAAAAAAGGGGTTTTACGTAGGCGGCCAGTATTCCTAAGACGAATATACGATCAAACCTGTTGAGTAATTGTTCTGGTTTGGAATGTCCTAGACATTCTATGGCAGTTTTGATCGTGATATGCTTGAAAATGTATTTATATATACAAAATGGCTGTATCAGTCTTTTCAAAATTTAACTAATTTTTATTGATAATATTTATAAAACATATTTTATAAGCTTCGGATATCAAGTGTTTATCATATCTGGCATTGTCAGCACATTGTCTTCCTTTTTTCGAAACATAATTTTAATTGATTATATCTGAATAAACATATTTAAGCTACCGAAGCATATATAAGCAATATTAAAATGTCACTTCCGACTGTTGGGATATGAGTATTAGTCCATATAATATTATAATTGATATACATGTAATTGTAAATATTATTCTATAACAGATTGTCTTGGGGCAATATTTAATGCTCTTATTCAACGCGTCGATATGGCCAAAAAATCTAACATAAAATTACAGGTTTTTGCAATCGATGACGAAGCCAAAACCTATTTTATAATATTCTATTTTATATAAAGGTTTCAAAACTCTATTAACTTTATGTTACTTTTAATGACCAGTCATGACCGGAAATTTTATGCCAACCATAAATAAAAAAATAAGTTAACATATATATAGTTGCATTTATTATCATTTGTTCCTTTAAAGTGACTATGTTGGAAAAATAAATCATTTGACTTTCTCTATTTTGCGGTTTTCTGTAAAATGTTTATTGATAAACCCTGAGTGATTCCGCCGAAAATTCATTAAAGGCTTGAAGTATACAAAAATCAGATATTACACAAAAATCTTCAATATTCAGTAAAAAATAATCTAACCACACTTGATCCGTGAAATGAATGGTATGTATACTCGCCTACACAGCTATCACCGTGTAAACGACCGTTACCTATTACTAGCGATGTCGATTGACAGAGTTCCAATCAAGCGTCTATCTTGTGTATCGATCACGTGAATCCTTGGAAGCACGTGGCGATATGTTTACAAAATTTGACAGGTAGCTGTCATTATCAATATATATCTGTCATAGTCCAAAAAATCAGAAATATTTGACGTGCGGCTGTTTAAATCTCCAATTACAAAGCATTTTCCTAATAATTAATACCTTTTTAAATCTGATTCTATTTTATCGAAAAATCAAAATTTTCTGTATCAATTACCGTAGAGCTAGCAGGCGTAATATAAGCGCAGGCAAATATATACATCTTCATTAAATTCAAAAAAGATTTTTACTTAGTTTTAAACCCACATTATCCCGTTTTGGTTGTTTTTCTATTACTTTAATGTAATTTTGAAGGGATTGTTTATAATAAAAACTAATTCCACCGCTATATCTGCCTCTACGAACGTTTCTAGGTTCTTATTTCCATACAAATGTTCACTTTGATAATCACATATTTCAAGATTAATATTATGATGTTTTGAAAATCCACGTTTCTGATAAAAATAAAATATCATCATAAAGTTTTAAAGTTCTTACAAAATCAGAGTCCCAGTAATTTCCGAGTAAGTCCGTTCACATTCCAAGATAATAATTTAAGTTCCTTCTCTTGACACCCCCCTATTTGTCACTATGTGTTGTAATCATAAACATTTCCATTGATGTATGTCTTTGTTATTTTTATTGTTTACATACAATTTATTTGCCGACGATTCGTGTTCCTGTTTACCCAGCGGTTTTCTTCTCGTTTGCCGTGTTCGAATAATAGTGGGCCTTCCTTTGCCTCCCTGTTTGTTGGTGGTGATTGTATTTCCTACGCCTGGTTTGAATCTTTTGAGCGACTTTTTTTATGGGTCGTTCGTATGATTTTTGGCGCACTTGCTTCGCGATCTGCATATCTGTGAAATTTTACCAACAATGGGACGTGGTTTTTCGAGCCCTCTGCCCCCCTAATCTGTGTGCTCTATCAAAAACTCATACAAGATGCCGTCGATGGCCCTAATTTTGTAGTAATCCAAATTTTTTACTAAGGATTCGCAGTTTTCCAATCCACTCGTCTGCTCTGCTAAACCCGTAAAAATATGAGGTTTTCTCTCATTGACCTTGTTTCAAGATCTTAAAAGTTTTTCATTTGCTAATTCCTCTCGTTTTTTTTACTATCATCGATTTCTCTGCCAATTTTTCAACATTGTTTCTTAAAGTCTTTCCAGGTCTTCTTTTTATTGTGTAAGCTCACATTTTTGTGTTTCCATAACATTTCATTTAATAAATGAGACTGATTTGTCTATATCTCTTATCTTTGTTTTCCATTGTTGTTACTTTAATTTCCATGTCTGAGAATTTAACTGTTCAATCTGTTAACTGACTTTTCAATTAAATCAACTTTTAACTCAATTTTTGGTATTGCCACTTTCATGGGTGTTTTTTATGGATTTTACATCTTCAATCAATGCTAAAGCCCAACTGGGTAGGGCTGACGTACCTGTTGGTTGTTGAACTGGCTGCGGTGTTTTTGAAAACCATACACATTTTGTTGTTCAAGATTCATTGTTGGCGAATGTGTTATAATTCATAACTGAACGTACATAAATCGTCACTCATTTGATAAAAATCCAGCTCAGTGTTTGTTACGCTTGGTGAATCCACGTTACACGAGGACGTGTTATGGACGCCATTTTCCGTGCTTGGTGATCCACTCGCTTTACGTTTTTCTGCTTGTCTTCGCCTTTTTCTTTGAGTTTTAGTTAAATTGTTTATATCCGACATGAAGATATGTAGTTTAGTTCATTTACACTAAGTAATAATCCATTATTTTGATGTTTAATATTATTAAATCCGAAATTTACATCACAGAAAAAAATCGTGCTTTACACTTTACATGATCACGTGACAAAAAAAAATCACAAGTGACATTCTCTATGTAACAATCCTTTTGAAAATCAACTACAAGACCATGGAGAGAACATAAGTTTACTGTATAAAATATTTTATAATATGTAGTTCCATGATAAAGATCTTAAATACTTTTAATGATCAAAACAATTAAAATTTCTCATTTTTTACTTAAATAAACGCAATGTGTTCTTGATTTGAATGTTTAACTAAGGAACGTATATGCCTTTTGAAATACGGATTTATTCAAAATTATATCCCCATGTGTTTGGTCACAGACGCAATAACAGTTATTTGAAGCTTCGTCGGAATTAATAGATAAGAAGGCTTAAAGCTTGTATAATACAAATTGAACGCCACTGTAAGTAAGTATGAGAGTAATTGTCCAGGAAGAAGGTGCTTAGAAATATTTTTAAAGATGTCTCATGTTTAGTACAGTCATTTTGAGAGATATTCTTTTGCAACTAACAACCGTAAATTAAATACTGTAATAGAAATTGTAAAAGTAATTTTACAGGGAAGAATGTTTTGATTGATTTGATGTTTCTAATCAAAACGTCACGACTTTTTTGTTCAATTCTCTTAGACTTTATTTTTTTCATTGAACTGTCGCATATTTATTTGAATGTGAGTTTAGTATGCATCAAACGATCAGTGATGTCAGTATAGCAGTGACAAAAACATTTCAATAAAAAACTTAAGCTCTTGTTTGTGACAGACGATTTAACGTCTGCATAATTACGTATTGAAAATAATCTTAAAGATAAGGATATTTTAAAAAGGTCACTTACGATGTACAGATTAAACTGATATTTTGCACAGAATAGATTCTTTTTGAAATTCTGACATTGCTGAAACATAATAAAAGTTTTTGCAGTTGATTTAAAACATATTTTACTAGTATTGAGTCTAAGGACCGCAGATGCAGCAATTATTGAATGTGAACAAAACTGCAAATGATGAATTACTTAGATATAATCAAGATTATGTGAATAAACTGTACGAGAAAGTGTTTGAAACATGTGCCAAACTTCATTTGAAGTCCGTTTTATAAGCTTAGATTTATAATCCTTTTGTGAAAAAAAAATATTCGTTTGGAATATTCAGTGCCAGACATTTTTAAGCAACTAATTTTTTTTCCACCTTCCCATTTCTCATTAGAATAAAAACACCTCAAAGGCGTTAAGGCAGTACAAATATCAATAATGATTATGTTTTACTCAGGATTTGTTAAGGAACTAATTTTAGAAATAACTGTGGTAAACATGTGCCAACTTGCAATCAATGTCTAGAAAATCGTTTTTCCTAAGTTTAACTTTTTCTAGCGAGATCATAAATTAAAATTTATTTCAATATCACCGTTGCTTAAAGATGTCAATTCTTTTTTAATAAAGAATATAAACAAAAAATGTTTTTGGCCAATATTTGACTGGGTATTTTGTAGTTTTATAGCAAGTGATTTATCATTTTTTTAACAAGCCACTGTAGTGTTTAATATAATAAAAACGACAGAAAAGTGATTGAACGTATTCATCCTTGAAAGTACTAACAAACTTCCTTATGTCTGGTCATCTATTTTAAATGACAATTTCTTTGGCTAAATTTGTCTAAAAAGAATTCTCCTATGTATATAAAACATTTAGCGTTAACCAGAAAATAAAAACAAAATGTTAACATACTTAAACACTCGTTTGAAGATACGTAATAGATTTAATAAATACCGGGTGATCCCATATAACCCGTGGATGCAGTAATTTCTTTAACTGAAAAATAACCAAATCTCAAAATGTCATTATTTATCGTCATTTGAGAGTATTTACTCAATGTAGTATAAGTTAGGATAAATATGAACCTTTTCTTTTCCCAGATCATTTTTATAATAATGTTGTAAAATTCTCACAATGTTCAATTTACCTGTAAAAAGTAATTGACAGGGAAAAGGAGAATTAATAAGTTCGATATAAGTACGTATATATTATTAATTACTTTACGCGCTGGTCTGGGGACTGGCTTCCATGTTTTATTAACGGATTAATAAATATATAAATATGTTGCCCTTTAAAAATTATCTCTTTGTTTATTTAAATTAAATGTCTTTGTTATTTAATCTTTCATTTACAATATTTGAAAAATGTCTTAGATGAAAATGGAAACATGAGTAGGTGTCTTAATAGAAGTGAGAAAGGTGATTGTAAGGTATGTTGTATTTACTTAGCTGATTCATCTCAGTCATATAATAATTTTTTTGCAAAATGGTTGTCAGTTTGAACGCGGCGAGCGAAATTTTGCTCCGTCCACGTTTATTCTCGATATTGTGTGTTTAATGTCATTTGGTATCACTAATGATTCAGAAACCATGTGGACTCAGCAGTTGATCACTACCAGAGAAATATGGAAAATAATAATGACCCTTCTTAAACCAGTAAAAAAGTCAACAAAACTGCGTCGAGTTGAAAGCAAGTAATAGAAAATTGAAAGAACTAAATAGCAAAAATGATACTTAAAGAATTAGAGACACGGCAGTAGATTACACATACATAGTTCAAAGTGATATAGCAAAGAACCTTATTTTTTCAAAGTTAAAAGAGATTTCAATCACAGATTAGATTAACTGTTTACAGCATTCATAAAACATTTTTTAATATACAATTACTTTGCCTGCCCAATAAGAGTAATGAAATTGAATATAATTACATATTTTTCCTTACCGTATGACATGACAGGAACATTGCATTTAATTTCGCTTATCTGTCCTTAAACCAATGATAAGGGTATTTTAATTTACCTTTCCGACTAATTATATGGACAAGGTAACCAACCAATGAATATACTTATACCAAAATCTGGAAATGGAAGATTCCTCGAAAGCAATAAAAACAACAGAGTTTTATAAAAAATGCAGAATTGGTTTGATTGAGATCGTTTATGACTTATAATGTAAAATGTGACATCTTTACGTCATAAGCACTGGTATGAGCGGTATTCAATTTTCTATCTATATTAAATATTTAACGATTAAAACAGTACAATTTAAATTCAATTCCTGTTGGATTTAAGTTTAGCATTTAATATTTTGCCTAGTGTATATACAGTGAAATAAATATGATCAAAGACTGCATGGCCTTTATCACCTATGTGACAAAATTTCTTTCAAACTCAATGTGGTATTCTTTAATCAACTTTTCCACCTTCTTAATGTTAATGTTAATCTTAAATTCACAACATGACATTCATCGAAACGTCTGATGATTTAACCATAGTAAAACATTGCAATTTATTGTAACATTAAATCACCAGAATTATTTATTCTATATTTAATGAGACATTAACTTGCATTAAACACAACTTTACTGCATTCTGATTTATGTATTACAAAGAATACATGATAAAGTTTTAGGTCGATTCAACTACATTTTCATAGTTTCTAAAAGATGCAAACTGCTATATCTTTATTCAGATGTTACCACATTTCTTTTATTCCTTTTTTTCGAAACGTTTTACGTCCTTTGAACATTGTTTTGCTTAACATAATGATCTTTATTCCAGTTTACAATGGTTTGGAAAGAATAATCACACATGTAGTAGACGACGTAATAAAGTGTTACATATGAACACGCGGACACAAACGTGAGATTGTTCAAGAATGAAATAACAGGGAGTGGGTTTTGGAAAAAGTTATGTGTCTGTAACTGCAATTGTTTTGACACGACATCAGACAAAATTTCTGTGGAGGTTTGAAAAGAGATAATAATTCACAATCATTGAAAACTAGCTGTTTAAATTTTTGTTGTGACGTCTTAATTCGTAAAATTGTTTTTTTTTAGAGCAGAAGCTTTAATTCTCGACGCTTTTCCATGGAATGGCACGACAATGTCCACTCGAAGATTCAAATGATGATTGTCGTAGGGTGTGTGAACGCTTACTTGCACTTTCTACAGGCTTAATCAAACCGAGACCTGCAATATTTTCAGTTTTGTCGTTTTGTGCGGGTTCTTAAGGGATTCCTGTTTCCTCTTTTTTGATGAGCATTTTACTTTGGTTCATACTAAATTTCTTTGTCCATACAATTAAACTAAGTAATCTTATTGTTCCTTAGATTTTGGTCGCTTAATAATAACATAGTGGTTAAACGTCTATAAAAAAAACTCTCCATATCAAATGAGTCTCGATTTCTGAGTGTTTCATTTACACTTTATGCTTTTCTCCTTAAATTTTCGGTCCTTAATTCATTTGGTGGTTTCGAAAATCCCCCTTAAAAAAAAAAATTGTCAAGATTTCTTTTTTTGTAATAATTGCATTTTAGTTTCTAAATTTAAAAAGCAAATTCCATGATATTGCCCTTTGTTCCGAAATTTATCCATAACTGAAATAAAAAAATATTTTTCATTTTGTTCTGGTTTTAATATACGTAATAACAAATCCCTTCAGCCATGAGTTCATTTATCTTCGTATTTGTTTCGAATGTAACTATAATGTTTAAAAATGAATAATATTGTGAAAGAAATAATAGGAATGTTTAAGTTTAATCCTATAATCAAATGGCTCCTTATGTTATAAGAAACTAATTACAAAAAGGGCGTCTATGACCAAGTTGTTAAAAGGTCGTTACTTTTCAATCCACTTGCCTTCACCGCTGTAGATTCGAGTCCCCAAAAAGGGGACTTTGGATTATTTCATGTGAGGAAACTATCAAGCTAGTTTAAACGGAATGCCGGTGGTATTTCTTCATCGTGCATGAAAGTCGCAAAATAATGAACTACACTGTGTTGTTGGCGACGTATAACCCAAAATCAGAAAATCAACTTAAATTACAACGTTTACCGTAGAACTGACCATTCCTGTAAACATATTGTAACAAATACGTTTGACAATGTGCGGTTATAAGTAATAGCATATAATGTACAAATAGTGTTTGACAGTTATCATTAATGTCATTTCAATATGTAATCAAACAAGAAAAAGTGGTGTGTACAATGAAAATTGTCTTATTAAATTTAAAACCATTTTTTTTATATTAAAATCCAGATCTTTTCTTTTTTTTATCAAACTATTTGTCGGTTTATTTTTTAACTAATTTTAAATAAAGCAAAAAAAATTATTGGTTCTTGTAATTTCTTGAATGAATAAAGAAAGAAAATAAAAACATTTGCCTTCAACCCCCTTCATAGTTTGATACAACATCTTAATCAGTTATATGTGTTTTGCCCCGTTCGGTGCAGTTTATTCTGGAAATTATGGGGGCTGCGTTTCGTGATTGTCGATTTCCACTTTTGATCTCAGTATAATAGTTCATGGCTATTATTACATTGCTGTAAACGAAACAAATTATGTTAATGCTTTATTTCAAAACATTAATAACTTATCAGAGACGTTTTGATTTCTGATGAAAACAACTATTTGAAACTCCAAAGAGCTTGTTAAATCAATATTAAAAGCTTACTAAAATACCTTTATGGGAATCATTGAATGTTAAATGAAACGTAAATGTTATGTTTTTATAGTGAACATACTTCGTGAAGAAGTGACTCTTGTAACAAGAATTGTGTCAATCAATGTTCAGTTTCCAATACAGTTAATACGAAAATGTCAAAGAAAAATGTTATTGACATAACTAGTATTCAGTTATTTTTAACTAAAGATACATACTATATACCAGTGATATACATGGTTATGTAAGTTACGATTACTTTGAGAAACAATCACACGGAGCAATTATATAAAAGAGTATGTATGATTAATGCATTACATGTACAATTAAATCCTTTAAAAGATTAAGTAATAGAAAGAGCACCGAAACACGAGGCATTCTGATTTGTACGAGGGGGCGTAGCCCCCGAGTATAAATCAGATTGCCGAGTGTTTTGGTGTTCTTTCTCTTTTGTATGATAGTCAAACATGACAGCACGTTCCCTGTTGTCATAATATGAAACCCCAGAAAAATATTAAACCAATGAACGAGCTTTTTGAAATATGATATTTCTGCCCATTTCCCTTTCTCTGCCGTCACAATAAGTAAACCCCAGCAAAAAGAACCAATCAAAGGGGATTTATCTGGAGTGCGGGTAACTGATACCTGCACTCCAGTTACCGCACTGTGCATGTATACGATTTAACTGTGACACTTTTTCAACAGAAAAGTCCCCAAACTATGATACAATAAAGTAATTACAGTCTCAGTTCTCAGACGCCTGACACTTCATTGTTTCCTTATTTCACCAGTCAATATACAGTATATTGCAGAAAATATTTTCCATTCACGCATAACTATTATGTTGTGCTAAACGATCTTAATGATCAAAAATACCATCATCTTTGATTATAGATTAAAGACGAAAATGCTTTCATGCATATTTGTTCATATCTTTATAACATATAACCTGATTTCAGTCCTCTATCACTGAGTGTTTCATTCATGAATTAATGAAATTGGCATGTTTTTTTGTTTTTGTTCTTTTGTGTTTTTGTTTAAATTGGTTTTTTTTTTTTTTTGTTGTGTTGTTTTTTTTTTTTTCAAAATTACAGAAATGAATGGAACTAGGGAAATGGTAAAAATCTGGACTCTAAGCACAACGGTATGACGTTCATATTGAGCAAGCAACCTTCCCATACAGAAATACATGATAGAAAAGGAAATATATTACTGAATATCCAACCATACAATGCAGTGTGAAATGAATGGAAAGAGGAAAGAAATGAGACTTTTAAGAACATTAAGCATTTATATAGCCTCATTTCTTTTTGTTTCCTACCTATGCATTATTCTGATGTATAAGTAATTTAGTAGAATCAGAAAAAATAAAATGATATTGGTTTAAAATTTATGACAATAAAACTAAACAATGTACTAGAGAAATTTATGCTTAGTGGCCTGTGGCAAATTATAACTATTTATTTGGACACAGAATATAAGCTTGCTCGCAACTAATTTCTAATCACCTAAATGTCTAGTAAAAATCCCCTGAGGAAACCATCATTCAATAAATAAGAAAAAAAGTGTTGATGTGTAATCAAAGCACTATTTGTCTAACCCATAAAAAAATCGAATGCCTAGCAAGTTGGTGTTGGGAATAGATGTCCGGTTTAAATATATAAGCTGCCTGCTTAATGTAGAACAAATACGGTGTAAGCCATTTTTTTGAATCGTTTTGTTTAAGATTTGTTTTGAATGAGTCACTCTTATTAAAGCTAGTTTCATGTTGTTTTTTCAAGTAGAGACACACTTTCTATATAAAAATGATATAATGTTACTGTAATACAACCATGAGCAAACAATATTACATACTTTATGAAAGGAGCAAAAATATTCTCTTGTGAATTTTCATTTTGCTAGAAATATATTGCTTTGCAATCATATTAGCTTTTCTTTTGTTTCGACTTCATATCGATCATTTACATTAATTTCCTACTTTTTCTTACTAAATGTGACAGAGAAGCATATAATCGCATCGGTATAAAGTTATAAGTCCATAATACTTTGCCATTCATCTCAAAGCGATGCGCACTGCGAAGCCATGTAGTGTGATTCCAAAGATGATTATTTGCGTTTTTTGATGTGCTCAAAGAAATATAAAGTAACATACTGCCATCCAATTTGTACTCTGCACCTTGAGTTTACCAATATTTTACCTTTACCAATGCCTGTAAATTTCATACGGCCCAGCGGGTAAGGCCAGTGACTTCAAACCACTAAAGGTAGCACACCACAGTAATGGTTTAAGGGATGATTTCTTGGATATAGTGAATATTCTGGATTTAAATTACTGGTTGTTTTTAAAATGCATTTTCAGCATAAAATTTGTTTTTGTGACATCTAATATGATCACTGGCAAATTTAAAAAACATGGCCAGAAATCACATGCTGTTGATAATATATGTCAAAGCCGCCATTTTTGTAAACATTGCTTTTATACAGCATGAACGGTAATAAGAACTCATTTTACAGGTGGGTACAAACTTTTAGCAGTAGTAAAAAATCTACAACGTTTAGGACTAGTTTCTTTGTGAATTTTGCATGTATAGGGAGTTGCTAAAGCAGAGACGGTGTTCCTTTAGCCTGTATATTTGCAGAAAGTTTTTGCCAGAGGGTCGAAATGTGTTGTTTTGGGTCTCGGGCCACTGTAGATTTTGGGCTCCAACGGAATGAATTGCAACTTTTTTGACTGCCTCCCTATTGCAGATGGGATAATTTCTTTGTAGATTTGCAATCTTATGTCATATATGTTCTCAATAAAATGTGTTTTATTTTTTCCAGGTTGTGTAGTTTGGTATCAGAATTATTAGACGTCTTGCTTGTAGGACATTGACGGCAGGAACTTGAAATTAACTGTCGAGTGCTACCAAAACAATAAACACAAGAAAAGGCGAAACATAAAAGATCATTATACACTTTGCGCTACTGCATCGATATAAACAGTAAAAGTTTTCAAACGTAAGTTATACAGCCTGCGAAATTGCGTAAAATTTGATATAAATTGAGAAAATTATATTAATTATACATTTTGAAACGTTGTTAAAAGAATGTTCGCAGTTGCATTTATGTAAATTGTTAAACGTAAATGACACGTAGTTTAAAAATGTCTGTGTGACGTTATTAATATAAATATTTCCACGTATATTTAAAATCTTGCAGTTTATTCTAGAATTACTGTTATTTTTCAGATAATTATATAATATATCAGAAAGATGTCTGCTTTACATTTAGCTACACTGAAATTTGTTATACACATGGGAGACTGTTGTATGATTATGTTTCACCTTAATTTGCAAAGTGATATTAGCTTATTTAAAAACAACTCTCCCTTTATAATCTTGTTTATCCCCGGCTTAACATGTTTATGTCAGTTACGAAATATAGAACCGCTATACAGTAATATGTTGATGGATTGAATATTCAAGTTATGGGAAAGAAAGTGTTGTTTTATTTTTGTTAAACACGCCCCATGTTTATCTAACTTAAATAACAGGTAAAGACATGTTTCTTACATGTAAATAACTATTTTTTTCTTATCTATTTGAAATTATTATAATTAATTGATCTGTCATTAATAAAATTTATATACAGTAGATTAATTTTTATCCGTCGGGAATTTGTACTGAACTTGTTCATCCTACCTGCTCCAAATAAGTTCATGGAAAGTGTTAGGTTTTTAAGACAGATTTTATTGTATGTAGGTTTGCAGATTTGATATGATGTCGTCGCTATTAGGTATTTTTTGTAAATTATAAAACAAAATCAATATTTAAGTCATATCAGTCACAGTAAGTAGTAAACTTCTTCAAACCAATGAGCTTAACATGAATGAAGATATTCAATATCCATGTCGTGATGTGGCCAATAAAATGTCGGAAATGAAACTTTCAAATATAACGTACTTTAAAAATCCTTTAACACAATTTTATTTATGATTTTATATCACAAATATAATGCTCCAATATTGTATGTTCCAAAAAGCTTTTTTTGTAAAGATATTACCGAATTTACATTTCATGTTAATTAAGGGAGATTATTGGAAATTTATTTTCTATGAAAACTAAGTCAAATTTTTCTATAAGAAAAGAATGCAAATATTTTACTGACAATATAAAATGTGGACACATATTTGCAGTACATATTTTAAATATTCTCCGATGTTTGAAAATTGTTTTAGAAGTATAATTATACACATATATAAAATTCCACTTAAGTATTCACTTTGGGAGTGATATTTCTGACCAGTTAAAAATAAATATTTGTTATATCTCTTAACAATTGCTATCTTGTCTGTCTGTTTATTTGTTTGTTAATTTATTTGTTTGTTTGTTTTTTCAATGGATTTTATGTCAAATCGGTACTGTAAAGGTCATTGGACTATTTTTTCAGGTTTCCTCACGGAGGAAGACCTCAAGTGCCCCTCATTGCATTATTTCAGGCACAAACAAGGTATCTGTGTAAAACATCGACCTAACGTAAGACAGCTGGACAGACTTCCAACATGAAAGAATCCCTGGCCGACGGCGATGAGTGGCAAACGGCAGTTGTAACGGTACAAGATATTATTCAATCTATTTTTAAAATGTTAATAATGAAAGCAGATATTAATTAGAATTTTGAATAAATCTTAGGTAAAATCTTGAATGTCATCTAGGAACAAGGATAAAAGACGTTACTTTTTAAGCAGGTAAACATGTGAAAAGCATGTATCTTAAGATTATAAAACGTCTTTAACTACCATAAGCTAATCTTGATAGCCAAATGAAATAAATTGGGTCTATCCAAATGTAAATTGTGAGTGTACAGTAGCAGTACATATTGTCAAGATTGTTTTCTCTTTTTGCAATGGACTTCGCATGAGCTATCAATAATCAATGTTAGCCATATAATTTCTATGAATATCCTTTGAAGTTTATCAAATATTCAATTAATAAATATGGTTCAGTCTTTTTATATTTAGAAAGCTCAATATTTTATCCTTAACATTTTGCATTATTGTTTGTTGCCAATTGACAAATATAAAAGATCATGTTTTGAAATACCCAGCTAATTCAGTTCGGCGTATTACATGTATACAATATTGAAGCATTGCATGTTTTGATAGTGTCGGAATGACGTATACGTCCATATTGTTATCAGGGATATAGATAGTTAGAATTACTTAGTTAATCAAATACTGCGTGTACAGGCTCAGAAAAGAATTGATTAACTGAACTTTCACGTGAAAGAAATAATCATTCCGATTTGACGAAGATAGTCTGAGAAATCTATCAAAGATAAATTCATGGCTTAACTTGTGTACGTCAATTTTGTGTTATGTAAATAGACTGCAATAGCAGATATTTTTACCAAAGTCATTATATATAAAAGCGTCCATTTGGAAGTAAATAGTGTGATGTTAGAACGTATACTCAAGTTTCTGGAAATTGAAAAATCAAAGCATGGATATTTTGAATGCACGAAATCATGATAGACATAATTATTAGCTATTACATAATGTCCTTTGCCAGTTAGCGAATCTTATTTATTTTATTTACCATTTTAATATTACTTTTGAAACATATCATTAGTTTTTTGACATCTATTTACAAATTTGTCAGTCCTGTGCAACTATTCTTTTCTTGCGTCGTTAGACAAATCTAAATCTATTTTAGTTTTAAACGCTGTGTATTTTTATAGAAGATCTTAAAATTGTAATTCGAAGACATTGAAATCAGTTGAAAATGAAATCAAAACATAAATTGATTCTGACTGAGATATCAATATACAACTCAGGCTAAAGTTTGATCCTTTGAAAAAACAAACAAACAAACAACAACAACAAAACACACGAAAAAAAGATAACATGTACTTAAGTATAGAAGTACAATGCAATAGTTGACTTCTAAGTAAAACTACAAACAAAATTAATTAATTAAATGAAATATAGAGGGATCTTACAAGGGCTATATATTATCAGCTAAAATCAGTTTACAAATTATGGTGAAACAAAATCTCATAATGAATTCCCATGAGTGACATTAGGTTTGCTTCATCAATTTTAAAACCAATATAATTTCTGTTTCTTTGTTGAATTTTCAACTTTTATATTAGTTGAAGAACGTGAAGAATATAAATGAGTCGCGTCATGACAAAACCAACATAATGGGTTTGCGACCAGCATGGATCCAGACCAGCCTGTGCATCCGCGCACTCTGATCAGGATCCATGCTGTTCGCTATCAGTTTCTCTACTTGTAATAGGGTTTGTAAGCGAACAGCATGGATCCTGATCAGACTGCGCGGATGCGCAGGCTGGTCTGGATCGATGCTGGTCGCAAACCCATTATGTTGGTTTTGTCGTGACGCGGCTCATTTTATGTCTGACATGTAGTGGACGGCACGAATGGTATAAAAGTTAAAGTATATCAAAGTAAGCGTGTGGATATAAACTTACCCTCTGAGTGTGAGCTGCAAATGCCACTGAAGAAAAAGGGCATGCTATAAAAAAATCTAATTTTTCTCATGTAAACGCCGTTTCAAGAATAATAACCAATTGCATTCTGAGTTAAAAATCATGTACTAAAAATTTGTAATTATTTTGAAATGATGTTTGTCAAAGAAAAAAAGGCACTTATTATCTGTATTAGTTTAAGTAGTTTTAAAAAGAGTCAAATAAGCATTAAATATGCAATTTTGACTGAGGATAAAAATGATGACAAATTGAAAGATTCTGAACATTGAACAAAAATGAAAAAAGTACGCTTCACTTCACCATATATCTACTGAATTTTTTTTATCTGTATTCATATAATAGAAAATATGATTTTAAAATCAATTCATAATATGATGTATTTAAGATATTTATTATAGCGAGTAGAATCAAGTAAGACATTAAAAAAATAAAAGCAAAACAGAACATATGTGTTAGTCCACCCTACATTCACAGCAATTCTTCGTTTCAGGGCTCAGAGATAAACAAACACATTTTTGTCATAATAAAAAATGAACTCTTTCCAACAAACAAAATAATTAAATAAATAAATGAATACGTAAATAAATAGATACATAAATAAAATCAAGAATTAAAAATAATGAAAAAAAAAGAAGTATCTTTAAAAAAAGTATACCTGTCCGAAGTAAAACTGGTTAACATACTTGTATGTTAGCTCTTAGTTTTCAATGCAAAGACGTATAGGACTGTTGGATGTAGCACAACTTGCAAAATCAAAGACATAATGGTTGCTTGTAGGATTATTAATCTTGAAAAATGGAACACTTTAAGATGTACGTGTTTCTAAACAAACCTGTCGTGTTTCCGTAAGTTAACTCAACTTCTAACACCAACATCTACGCAGTGGGTAGGCAATTATTTTTTTATGAAGACTTGATTAATATGCAAAAATATATGAAAATTATAAAAAAAAAAATCAGTTGAACACATCAATAATCTTAAACTATATTATATAAGACACTTATTACTGAGGGTACCTGATAAGTTCTGATATTATTCTCGTTATTTTGGACAAAATTTAAAACTCAGGTCTTGTGTAAAATAAACTCAATAAGGTTTACGTAAAATAAACTATTCACTAGAAATTTTAATGAGATCTGAACGCAGTGTATAATGATTTGTGGGGAAGAATTGTTAAACAGAACTTAATTATCTTAGCAATTTAATTAGAAAGTTAAAGAACTATCCTGTAGTTTAAAACTTAGAATGATAAGAACTATCATCTAGATTTTAACCTAGAATGAGATTCCGGATTTCATTTTGAGATTTTAAAGTGACCAATGAAAACATGAACACTTATATTCTCTTCAGTTCTCCTCTGTAAATTCAACAGGAAGTTAAACTGATTTTAGACCGTTCTTTGGTCGATTCTCAAAGTCTGTTATAAATATGAATTCCTACGAGCGTCAAGCGTCACGTTTTTTCAGCTTAGTTAAACGCATACATGTTCTTCTTTGTCTTTTGAACAAGATTTTAATATTTTAAAAATTATCGTTACTCGCCGAGAAATAATTGCACATTTAATGGCTGATTTTCATATTATTACATGTATGAAAACAGAATTGACAATATTCTTTATATCTGAACCAAATAAAATGTAAAATGATGCTGTGTGATATTTAAATACAAGATTATAAAGGGAGAGTTGTTTTGAAATAAGCTAATATCAGTTTGCAAATTAAGGTGAAACATAATCATACAAGTGTCTCCCATGTGTATAACAAATATCAGTGTAGCTAAATGTAAAGCAGACATCTTTCTGATATCTTCTATAATTATCTAAAAAATAACAGTAATTCTAGAATAAACTGCACGATTTTCAATATACTTGGAAATATTTATATTAATAACGTCGCACAGACATTTTTAAACTACGTGTCATTATGCGTTTCACAATTTACATGTATGCAAATGCGCACATTCTATTAACAACGATTCAAATATAATTAATAAACTTTTCTCAATTTATATCAGATTTCATGCAATTTCGCAGGCTGTATAACTTACGTTTGAAAACTATTTTTTACTGTTTATATCTATGCAGTAGCGCAAACTGTATAATGACGTTGTTATGCTTCGCCTTTTCTTGTGTTTATTGTTTGAGAGGTTTGAAGTCACTGACCTTACCCGATGGGCCGTTAGCTATATGTTACTTTATGTTTCTTTGAGCACATCAAAGAACAAAAATAATCAGCATTGGAATCATACTAGATGGTTTCACAGTGTGCATCGCTTTAAAATGAATGGGAATTGGGCAAAGTATTATAGGACTTAGCATAATTTGATCATTAAAATTAGCGTGTCTTGATCATCATTTGAAAACATATCCTAGAAAGACGGAGGCGTAGAATGTTTTAATTAATGTCACTGCAATACTACTGTAATGCGGCATTAAACCTATCAAATGTGCACTAGATAAGTAAAGTCCATGCAGTGATAACTTCCCCCTTACAGTACAGAAGCTAAGCGCGGACGGTTGATGCGCATGGAACGTTTCCAAGGTAACGACGAAGAGAATACACTGCGTGATCTCGCAACAACGGTAACTATGGACTAACGAAAAATCGCCGGCCCAAAAATCAAACGCGGAAAAGTATATTTGTTTTAATTTAAGCTTAAGAAATGTCCACAACACGTTGGTAGATTGACTTATATGTACATATACGTGTTTTTGCTTTAACGCATTATCTATTATCTGAAGAAATTTAACTCCTTTTATGGTCAAATTAATTGATCTAAGATGTAGCCAGTTGCTGCTTCGATGCATCATTTATCATTTCTTTAAATACATTTACGACAGTATAATTACGTTATTTCATATTTTATGAGCCGGTATCCTGTTTACCATCATTTTAAAGATGGCTTACAACATCAATCGTCAAATGCAAAGGTTTATTTATATAAAGGACATTATAAATACATGATAAACAATACTCAGACCGAGGTTATGATATGATATTTAAATAAGGTTACGGTCAAAAGTTGCGACACAAGATCATTGATGGAATTATTCATTGCCGCACAAGCCATACATTTATAAAATTCACTTTTGCAATTACACCAACAACTGAACGATGTAAATTGTGAGGTCAATGTTAGTGTCAAATTACTATAGATTTATCATCATAAGTAAACTTCACTTGACATCCGCTCAATCACATTAATGATCATTGAAATGGGATCCTTTCTAGTGTTGATATGCCGCGTTTCTATTTAGTAAGGAAAGTGCAAGAAATATTCCTTATAATATTTGTATTCGCTTTTCTTGGATTTCAGTATTTATGAATAATATTTGACTTAAGAAATTAGCCACGATATGCAAGGATAAAGCGTTGCCGTCATAAGAAATGAACATAAATGAGTTCAAAATCCAAGTTAGATCATTTGGATGGAGACGTACCGCACGCAACATCTTACGGGGTTTATATATCTCAGTTAATTAGATTTGCTAGAGCTTGTAGCAACGTAAAGGATTTTAACGAGCGAAATATTTTCATTACCGGTAAGCTTCTAAAACAGGGCTACCGCTATTATAAATTACGTAAATATTTTACAAAATTTTACAATCGTAACTTTGATTTAATTTCAAAATTCAATAGTGATCTAAAAACACTTCTGCGACAAGGGATTAGCCAGTCTGATTTTTACGGTGATGTGGTTTACAAACTTCGTAAGATCTTGGGTCATTGTAATTTTTCTGTTGTGTTTACTAAAATTATAAAACGTTTTATTAAAAGGGGTTATGACCCTACTATTTTAAGACATACCGCATGCTTAGTGTTCAACCCATTTACAGTTGGACACTACGCTTTCCTCTTTTGATTACATCTGACGGACCAAGTGGGAGACTATATGATGGACAGTTCTTAAAGCCCTTTGGGACTGAATTGCCTTAATGTTTGTCTTCTGTCTTGCTTCGTCGGGCCCTTGTAGGTGATTTTCTTGTTGCTCTGTCTTCCTTTAGGACATTGAGTACTTTTGTTATGGTCATTGGGTTTACTTTTATATGTTTCTACATGATCATTTTAGTGTTTTACTTATTTAACCTTTTGTAACCATGACAACTGTTAGAATTTCACTTGGCGGGGATTCATTTTATTTACACTGTCTCGTTTATAGGAACATGGTGGGGCTAAGAGCGAGGTTTGGTGCACCATTAACCGGTTTAAACTCCCCAGTAGTCATTATGCTGACCGTTCCAAGGCGGCGCCCCTCTGTGTTCCTCAGATGTATGTCTATGTTGTTTTATACTGTTTTGGTGACACTTTTGCTCGTGTCTCTTGTTGTTTCTCGTCTACGGTAAGTATCTTCCCTTGTCCCTGGTTTATATTTATTTTATTCCCCCCCCCTTCCCCGTGTCTCATGTCCCCTTCCCCTGTGCCTTTTGACATTGTGGGCCTTATATTAAATCATTTATTTGTTTTGTTTTATTTCCTTATAAGTTACTTATTATGTATTCTGATGTAGTGGTTTGCCTGCCCGTACTCTGCCTTGTGCCCTGTCCTGTTTTTCTTTGGGGTCCTCCTGGGCTCCTTGCCGCTGGCGCTTGTTGCTGGGTCGGGTGGGGGCTGCGTTCATTGAATGCCGCCTTTCCTTGTCGATCTTGTTTATCATATTTTAGAAACTCTGATCATGCAAAATTTCGTATGTATCAAACACAAACTGTCATAGCAAAATATCAAAACGGAGTCGCTCAACTCGGTGCCCTGCAAGATGAAGTATAGTATATTAAAATAAACTTATACAGGAAAACAAAGATTTAGATTGCAAAGATCAGAAAATACCAGCTTATATCTGTAATCGTAATATAATCAAAATAGCACTCAGATGGATGAATAGAGCGTTATTTTACAATAACGTGCGTTGACCTGTACGCAATATCTGCCATGGAACAACGTGACTTTTAAGAGTACTTCAGTAAAAATGTGTGACACCATCAATTAATCAGTTTCTTAAAGGATCGGTTTTAGTGAAACGGTAGTAAACGCCAAACATTTACACGAGGAATTATAGAGGAAACCCTTTTTGTTTTAATTTCGTATAAGAAAATCTGATGTCATGAATCCTAGATCAAAAATTTCTTGACTTAATAATAATAACGTAATGTAAGTTTGTTATTGATATTTATTTTTGTGTACTACAACGACTTGTGTTTCTGAAATATTCTGCCATTAAAATAAGATACTAAGAGACTTAATGCTCGTAAGATATATACACACATGAAATATGCCGATCAGGGCAAAGACATATGCAGGAAATATTGCTTTGTGTGAAGAATAATTTAAAGCCAAATTGATAAAGCATGTAACCTAAAAACCTGCTAATGACCTTTTACACACAAATGCGATTGTCTGTTTCCTTTTAAGACAAAACACCCAATATTAAACTATTTCTTAACATTTTCCTCAGATTTTTAAAACCCAAAGAACCTAAGTACTAAACTATAACTAAAATAATGTCTGCAAACAGCCAATAAGTAGACAATAAAGACTCATTTTGGAAGTGTATATCTAATGTATATCTAAAACTTTAGACAAGTGTTTTAAAGTGAATAACATTCCTTTATATGATTACCTTTTTGTTATATAAAACAATATTGTTAATTTTATGCGCAACACGTATTCCATATTCTTAAACAGTTCTCGCCTGCGGTATTTCTCTGTTGGTAAAGTATTCATTGTGTACTGAAAAGAAATCTTATAACATTGATTTAATTGTTTTATGCCATTCTCTCAATCAAAATACCAACCGGGAAATTTATAGTAGGTAAGAAATTGCAATATTATATGACACACGTTTTACCTATAAACTTTTATTTGTATACCCATTAGCCACATTTTTACTTACTTCGCGTGTAAACATTCCACAGATTTCTCCTCTGATAACCAGTACATCCATGTTATATCCTGATCATTAGCAAATCAAGCGTAAATAAATCAATGTGAAAATAAACTTTGGAGAATATAATACAAATCTTAGGATTAGTTTACAGGCTAAGCTTATAATTTTAATTTACTCATTTACCCTGTCGTCATGTGAAAATACTGGAAAAAACAAACAGGCAATTATCTACATTTTTTTATATTACGTTCTTCTGCATAATACAAACCAACCATAGAATACATAGCGTTTTTATAAAGCAGCATGCTTCCGGATGCATGCTAATTTTCATGAGTTTTTTTTTTAAATGTTTTAAAAAGTAAAATATTATAGACTGAACAAAGACAGTGGTTAATACCTTGCAAACAACACTTAAAACACACTAAAGTTACCAAAGAAGATCAGAATGTGCAAAATTACCCCTTACTGTAGAGATATGGGGATAATACAGCAAAAATCAGTCATTTTTGCATACCTTGCATGACATGTCAATTATTTGTTGAATTGTTTTTTTTTACTTTTTCTTAAAATCTAAGTACGTTATTTCAAGGTTAGTTTGGCAATTTCGGGGGCATAAAGCTTAATGTCAGTATCTTTCCCCAAGTATTGCTTAACTTTAAATGTAAGAAACTAATCTTAAATTGTTCTTTAAGTTATCTCGTTATGGTCATATAGATAGTCTCATTATTTCACTGTACATCATTTATTTTACCACATTTAACGTTTAAGTAATTGGATAACAACTGATTTTAGAAATTGTGTAACGTTCAAAGGCAAAATGTGTAGCATAGCATATAATATATATACATTTCAACCTGTAGAATGGGGACAACATTTTGCTTTCTGTCGTTTATTCATTGCATGAAATTCGATCTATCTCTGCCGAATCGAAGTGATTATTTATTTGTTGGCAAGCAATAAAATCAATCATTTCCAGACAATGCACCCTGTCTGTCTTGTGTTGATTTATTTACAATCTAAATAGTTTATGGTCTTGTTTTAATTAACAATATATACAAATGTATGTACCGTAGAGCTCAATACTTCAATTCGTAAGTGTAAACAAATCAACCAATTCAGTAATCAATTTATATGTCTGAAATTTTAATTAATATTGTAATGTGAATTTTATTAAGAATGAACATGCAAATACTCCTTTATGTTGTCATTGATAATAATATGTGTTGAAAGCTGAATGAGAAATTACTTGTAAAATGTAAACTAAGCAGTATTTTGACTTCCATACAAAATACTGAATGTAACAACTGTACGAAATAAATTGTGAGGTCAATGTTACTGTCAAACAACTATGGATAAATCACCATATTATTTAAACTTCACTTGACATCCGCTCAATCACATTAATGATCAATGAAATGGCTCCACTTCTAGTTTTGCCATACCGTGTTTTACGATATACTTAATATATAACATAAAGTAATGGTAGTGTTGCAATAAATATAATATGAATAATTTGTGTTTGCTTTACTCGGATAGAATGATGAATTCATTTCAAAAGTAATCAGTGCTGAACATATTACTTCAAATGGAAAACAGCGAATTGAAAATACCAGTGTAGATATATTATTAGTTATTAATTATGTTTAGGTTAAATATCAGTCTACTTTTGGAAATTCCCGCACAAAATCAGCGTCTCAGCACGCAAAAATATATTTCCAAAGGGATTAATTATACAGTAACTACCAATGCTTTTTTGTAATTGATAATGTTGTTATTAAGTCCCAGGAATAGAATTTATATTGAAATTGTGTGAATGTCAGTAATTTATCTCTTACCAAAAATAGAACCGGATAGATAATTATTCCGTTTTACTTAATAACCTAGTACTTTTATCTTTAATCAATATATAAAGTACAAAAAGCACAAAATAGTATAAATAGTTCGTAATTTGACCATTACGTGCTTTGACTTGAACCTCATTTACGGACAAAGAACCCGTAATTATAGAAGAAGTTTTTCAAGAGTATGTCAGATATATTGTGTAACACAATAAATCAATCGGGTTTTTATTTTCAAATATTCCCGAAACTGCCTTTAAGTCTGAAGGAATTTAAAAGACAAAAGTATTGATTGAAGAAGAAAATGAGAACAATTGTAATGGAAACGGTAGTAAACCCAAAACATCATTCAAGAATTGAAATAATACATTTTTGTTTTAATTCCGTATGAGGAAATGTGATGCCCTTCATGCAAAATATCTTATCAATCTATTCTAGAACACACAATCTCTTTAGTGAATAAAGACGTTATGTAAATTTGACTTGATTTTTTTCCAAAATGGTATGTCTTTATGTTTTATTCTACGATTATAATAAGAATAATATTAAAATAAGAAGAGACTACACGCTCGTGAAATATATACACGCACGAAATAAGCCGATCGATGGCAAAAGGCATATGCAAGACATTTTGCTAATGAATGATTTGAAAACCAATGTAATAGCATGTAACCTAGGCTCAAGACATTTTAACAAAATATGATTGTCTTTTTACTTTCAAGACAAAACCTAGTATAATATAATGAATTAAAGATTTTGTTTTCCTCAGATTTCTCTTTACATAAAAAAACGCTACTAAGTACAAACATATTATAAATTAATGCCAACAAAAAGTCAGTCACAGAACAAGAAAGTATCATTTTTGAAAGTGAATATTTAATGTATATCTAATGTACTCTTTCGGCAAATGTTTACAGGTAAATGAATGTATATTATTAAGCCCTAGAAAATTAAGATCCTTATAATGGAAAAAAAACAACAATACAATTACTTCATGTCACAATCATTTATTGTTACATTTATTTTGCTATAAGAGAACTGTATTGTAAATTTAATGTTGACATTAGCATTGTGAAATTTCATTTTCTTAGACCGGTATTGTCATTTGATTTATACGCGATGTTTTGGTAAAATATTCATTCTGTAATAAAACGAAATATTATAAAGCTTAAATATCGTTTTGTATTAATTTATGACATTCTCTCATATAAAACACCAATTCGGGATGTTATTATGAAATATCGAGACAGGACATAGGTATTTGAAACAGGACATACTTTTACCTAATAAAGTCTAAATTTTATATACAAATATAATTCATATTTCAATTTACCTATTTACAAGCATAACACTTTTACATATGAACTTAACAAGATAAATCTATAAACCACATTTGGCATTTGTCATTTGACATTTCTTTACGTCTAGACATTTTTCGTCGTTACAACAACTTTAAAAAACAAGTAAAGGCAACTGTACATCCACTTTATATCCTAACCATTAGCCAATTAAGCATGTACAATCAATGTCAGAATTAACATAGGAGAATATGATAACATTCTTAGAATTTTAGAGGCTTAGCTGATAAATTCAATATTTTATTTATTTTTACATAAATAATAATAACAAAAGAACAGCAGTTTATGTTGCTTTATTAATAATCAGGTACATGGGCATCCATACTATTTTTTTACATTCAAGTTTTTTTGTAGAGTTGAAACCATCAGATAACAAATATATTCCTTTGACAAATGTTGCCATATCATGCTGCTTAAAACATAAATAAATAATTATTGCAAATATGGTTACTTATATTTTATATGCAACATTTACCATTCAGTGAACACGCATAATTCACCGGTACATCTTAAAATCATATATTTTGAAGTACTGTAACATCGTCGGGTAGCATAGGAGCTTTTTCTTGATTTCCACATTTTATTTTCAATAATTTTAATCAATATATCAAAACATGTTTTAAATTAACAGATTTTCATTAAATACATCTGAATGTGTAACTTAAAAAATCAAGGTTAAGTATATTTCGATCTGTAAGTTACAACTAAGTTTTTACTTGAGAGTTTGTATATAAATTTAATTCAATTGTTTATATATTTTCAATCCTCATTCATATTTTTTAGCAAACACAGTTACTTAAAAGGTTAATTCTTTGTAACGATAATCGTAATCTTTGTTATGAAAATCTGACAGGAACGGATGAGGAATTTATAGAATCGTTTATGTCCTGAAAATAGAATTATACCAAGCTCACACTGCACAATTGAAAAAGGTAGTCAAAATAATATTTTACCAATGTATTATAACTCAACGAATTATTTATTTAACTACTATAGCAGCAAGATAAAATGACCGATTGGTAGATAAATAGTATAATAGATATCTATATATAAGACTTTAACGTTTTCAGAGGTCTCTGTACAGGTCAAAAAGCTAGTATCTAGATTATAAGATGCAATGATTTGCAGTTGTATTCGATTCTTTTACGTTGCTGTTCAACTTGAAAAGTTATCAATCGGACATACTTCCTGTTAGAAAACAAGGGGTTTCCCCTTCAGTGTTGTTCCAGATCAGTCAGTAAATTTTAAAGTCCTTCCCAAACAGAAAGTTCATTAATCTATTTAACGGCACCTCAGAAGGAATGACCTGTGTAAAAATAGTTTTTTACCCTAATAACATTAGAAAATCACTATGTGATGTAGAAAAGATAAATCTGAAGTCCTATTGGGTCGGAAATGACTCAGGTATAAAGGACTTACAATTGAAATAATTCGGACTTAAGATTAATTAAAAAGTTTAGTTTCACATGATAAAAGCTGCTTCCCGTTTTGGATACATTGTTTCCCAATCTGAAAATATGTTATATCATTTGGTAGATTTGTTTTTGCAAAGTACTAACATTAAAATCATCATTATCAAAGTAAAGTTTCATACTGTAAAGACTGTGCATTGTAACATGCTGAACAACAGTGCAGTGTTATTCCGCAACGACATTGTCAAGCCACTCTGCTGAGTACACTGTTTACTCGGAATCACGGACTAACGGAGAATCATGAAAAATGGAAAATTATATGAGGAGTAATATATTATAAATATGAATTATTTCAAATAGGGTATTGCAAATAAGGTATTGGAGCGTACCTATAGCAAGCGTAAATGGAATAAATACATCTAAAAACCATAGAATTATCGACCATTATGATAATAATTTAACAAGAACCAAACTAATGAAATACTGGACTTAAAGTTCTATGTCTTACGCAGGAACATAAATGAGGCGTTAAACCTGAATGATTAAATACCTCGAACATGTATCAAAGTTTAAAGTTTACGTTGTATGTTTTTATACATGTACTAGTATACAGGCTGACATGCAACCTCCTTTGACATTGTAGGGCAAAATGACTCAATTGTTTTTAACAGAAGGAAATCAGTGGGTATTAGCGGCTTAAAAAGTAGGGATTATAGGGATATTGTCATACCTTTGCAAAAAAATATATAAAAGGTTTATTAGGCCTATCTATGTGACAAGTGATATGGTATTAGTAAGCAACAATAATGAACAAAACGAAAATGATAAAGGAATAAGTAAATACAACTTTCCCGTAAATGTCAATCTGTGTGTCCGCTTGTCGAAAAAAGACAATGTGTAATTTAATATATTATATAGATTGTTGTACAGCAATTTGTTAATATAACATAATTTACATAAAATACATAATTTATTATACAGTAAATTACAAGTATTTATAGGGTGTAACTTAACTGGGCGCACATACGCTAATTAAGTCAACAAATATAACGAACAATAGGAAGATATAAAAAAATCTTTTTAAAGTGTATAAAGCTGTAATCTCCTGCACAACCTGAAGTTTAAAGCATAATATTTTCAAACAGTTTGAATGAAAGGAATATAGTAAATAATCTTATTTTCTCTTAAAATATGAAATCATTGCTAAATGGATAAAACATCGCAGAAAAAGCAGACTAGTATTTTGTTCAATATGCATGTGTGCGAAATAGCAAAGACTTGCCCGAAAAAACAAAGACGTTCTATGGTCAATCGAACATACATCTTGAATATTTAAATAGTATACACAACTTGTAACTGTTTTTATATGTATAACGCCTCCAATTTATAGTATTGTATAGTATTCTAAGTATTCCCCGTACTTGTGTATTTTCTTGTTTGTCAAGTGTCTGATCTAATTTAAAACAACTACTTTCCGTCAGTAACAGATGGTTCAATCATAATAGGAAGGCTTTGTAAAAGCTTTGCCCAAAACTGAGTGTCCCTATACATGATGTACACATGCGTTTCCATGTAAATTTTTAACTCCTTGCCAATAAGATTGTTGTCTAATTCCTCTAACACAATCAACAGCATATTGATATTCCTGTCTTTCAGAAACCTCATGTGAGCTTCACGAAACTCCATGTTACACCACGTGCTCCTTATGAAGTTATTGGAAATGGCAAGCAAAGTTGTTTGACTGGATTCAATTGCATCCAGTATATTTTCAGATATTGTTTTACCTGGTTTAAAGTTTTTCTCGCCAATGCATACCCTATATGGCGGATGGTGATTTTCAAGATAATCAACAATAGGTTTGATAACATCATCGTCCTCACATGAGTGAGGAATGAAGATATCGTACAACAACTGGCGGTGTTTTCTCTTCCGGCAGCAATACTTGCATATATCAAAATGTGATATCATGAATACTTGTATACTTTTAGATTTATACCACAAAATAACAAGAAGAAGTGCGAGAAATGTAATTGAGCCAATCACGGAAAGTAGTTCGTCGATGTTTGTAAAAGATTCGCAAATAAATAAATTGTCTGGTACTTCATGTATTGGCTTGCCTTTACCTGGACCAGTTGCGCATCTAGTGTTATTCCGCCGTAAAATGTGCTTTTTGTTGGAACGAAGCCAAGTTTTCATCCAATGGGAATGGCAATCACAAATGAATGGATTTCCATCCAACGCCAAGACCTGTCCTTTGCTGAAATTAAGGTTTTTAAAAGACCTTGGTATCGTTTTAAGTCTATTATCATTTAAAAATAAAGCATCGAAAGAAGCATCTTTTATCATGTCAACAAACGATGTTTCTATGGTTGTAATTGCACACTGAGATACATCAAATTGTGAGACATTACGGAGATATTCTCTGAAAGAGAGTGTTGTCAATTTGTTAGATTTAATATTGAGGTTTATCCTTTTAGCATGTGGAATTGTCTTTGGGAGATTATTTTCTATATACTTTTCATTACAGTGGATGGTCATGAGGCCACGTGCATCGGTTTTGTTACATATACACTTATTTGGGCACTCAACAGAACAATTGAACTGATCAGTTGGAACGTTGCGTACCAACATTCCTGCCAGACTAGGAGGACTTCCACATGTCACTGAAAATATAGGTACATCTGGCCTCAGATTCATGTGCCAAAACCTTCTAAGAGCGTCAGCTACAGGATAAAGTGCACAGTCACAAATAAACGGATTAAAACGCAAGTCGAACCCGGTGGTCCACAATCGTAATAAACGTACATAATCTGTGACATTCAATAGTTTGAGATAATAATTGATGTCAACAGTTGTAAAATTATTGTGTGTTGCTATGATGAATATAGCCTTTTTATCGCTGAAATCATTTATCGTTATATTTGCCGAATTAGTAATTCCTGTAATAAAGTTCCTTGACGCGTTTATTACTAGCTTCATATTATGAGACAGTTTTAGTTTACTTAGTAAGCTAGAGTCTAAAACTGTTAGGCTATTATTAACTAGATCTATATATTTTATACTCTTCATTTTTTCACTGAATGTTCCATTTTCCACATATCTAAGGTTGTTGTTTCCAAGGTAAAGATATTGTAGGGACTGTAAGCAATCAAGATCCCCTTTTCCAAGACCTCGATGTTATTATTGTTTAGTAAAAGGTGTGTAAGTTGTTGACAAATGCTTTCGATTCCTTCAAATGTAACTTCCGTTATAGCGTTGTATGATAAATCTATATACTCAAGATTTCCCATTGTGTCTAAATACTTTGGAATACTACTTAAATGACTGTTTCGTAGCAACAATGCCTCAGTATGATTGCTGGTCTCTAAACAATCTTTAATCTGTGCATCAGTTGCACCATTTTCTATCCTCAGTCCCGAATATCTTGTAGAATAGTTACTGTTGCATTCAAATTTATCGGGCATACGCTTCTCAGTTAAAGCCAAACTGTTTCCTCCAGAATACATGATGCACATAAGCAGTGTTACTAAGATGATCTTGGCCATAATGCACATATCACTTGTCTAACATCGAAGTATTTATTATAATAGATAACACTGATTGTCTTTGACTATTCATCACACACCATCACTTTATTGTACTTCATTCGCAGATAACTTCCTGGAAACAAATGAAGCTGTTTATTTAACGAGTTTTGCGAGAGAAAATAGTGCATAGGCTCACTGTTCGGAAAAAATGCAATTTTTTAGAATTGTTTTGAATAAATTAAAAGCTTGAAACAAAATCATTCTAGTGCGTTAGTGCTTGTCTTTTTGATTGGTTTGTTTTCTTAAATACATATAAATATTATAAAACAATTTGGTTATTTCGTAAACAAACCTAGTGGATGAGTATGTTATTAAATACAAGGAATTCACACAAAAAATAATTATTATTAAAGAATAGAAACATTGAAAACAATAAAAGAAATTGCATTATGAATTTATCCGCAACTTATTAAAGATACGTCTGTTAAAGTGTTATTATTAGTATATAAATAAAACATAGGTTTGTGAGTAACAGTAACCGTATCATCCAGAGGCATTAGCGGAGAGTAACAGAATTTTTACAAGGGGTGATATTTGTGCCGTTTCTTACAAACTAAATAAATATATTATTTATTCTATTACTCAAAACAAATACTTTATTGGGAAATACTTTTTATCAGTTTTTCTTTCTTTTCTTTTTTAAATTTTGACTGTTAAAAAAGTACTGTTACCTATGTTATAGTACACAATTTTAGTCACATGGTACACTTGACTTAACAATATGAATTACTCCCATTCATCTATAAGATATTAACATTACACAATTAGTGAGGGGTAATATATTAATAATGTCAATAATAATTCACTAACTAGTAGAAAAACTACGATATAACGATTTATAAAATTTAATGAAGGTCGTATCTACGTTTACAATACAATTAACAATATCAACAGTTTTGATTTACATGGACTTTAAAGTTTACATACAAATCTAAATACTAAATATTAATATAAATGTCATAAATACCAAGCAGATGTATTTATGCGATACAAAGTATTTGCATCTATATAACGAAGTTTATACACACCAAACACATTTGTTTTATCATGTATGTCAAAATGAGTTTTTTTTCCTCATTTATTTTTCCTTAGTTTTCCTCACACATTCACTTATTTATAAACAAAAATATTTTATAATTATGAAATTATATTGATATGAAAAGTAAACGTATAAATGTCTTGAACGTACCTTTTTGCAACTTTTTAATTAATCAAAGAGACAAACACTGAACAAAATTCATCATGATATTGCATAATATCCAATTACATCATAAAAATATCTAATTCAAAATCATATTTGTGTTTAGTTATTTGAAAGACGGAACTTCCCTGTTAGATACTTGAATCTCTTCTATATAAATGTTTTGTAAGTGTTTAATTTTTTTTTAATTACACTTTTCCTTATTTTTTGTAGCATCCTGATCTAGCAGCTTAACGAATATATGTGATACATGTACAAGAGTATATGCCTCGTATGCAATTAAAGCTAGAAATGGGTAAGTAAGTTGAATGTCATTTAAAAATCACAGTAAGCTTTGAGAGAAAAAAACATCATAAAATTTACATTTACAGCACTTGTGTGTATATCTTTTGTACATACAATTTTTAATCAATTTTAAAATATTAAATTAGGGATGGGTGTTGGTGATTCAGTTATTAAATATATTGAAAATCTATCTAAAATAAATCATTGACACAATTATATCAGCCTTTCATGAACATTTTGTCACCCTAGGGGAGGGCGGGGGGATTTGTTATTTACAAGACGCCGCGTGCACGCGCCGTCTAGTAGATATGCATTCGTTCAGTCAGCAATGGTGAAAATTTTAGTCTTGTTTTTTTTGTTTTTTGTTGTTGTTTTTTTTTGTGTTCTAACAAAATTACACAATTTTCAGATTTTCGGATAAAAATAGCTTTTTCTGATGATCAACATGTCGCCGAGCGTCATAGAATTAAATAAACGTTCAACAAAAGTGATACTTCTATCATGGTTAAAAATCGTATTCTTTTAACTTATATCTTGTTTTTATAATTTACCAATAAAATAACGTGCCAATGAGCCAGTCTATATTCTAAAGCAGGAAATTATCGAGCGGAATATCCTCGGCTATTATCAATACCAACAGAAAGGGCCGAAAAGTTGTGGTTGAGGAAATTAGGGTACCCGGTATAATCAGCGTAATTCCTTTAATTACCGTAATGCATTTTCAATCTATAAATTGTATCGACGATATGATAAGTGTAAACTTGCATTTTGAAAAATAATAAAAAGGGGTTGAATTGAAAATCTTCAATTTAGTATACAAACATTTAATTATGCCTCGGTCAGTCGGGGAGTATTTCTTGACACTGTAGGCTGGGTGGATTTTGGTATTTATTTACCCTTATACCAGTTTAGGTGTTTAACCAAACGCTGTATTGATGGATACCGAAAATAAGCTATTTTGCCAAAAAAAAGAAGAAGACTGATTACAGCTTCGGAGTTTCAACTGCAGAGAGCAATACTTATTGCTGATTTTGTACATTACCTGTGACTGTTCACATCATTTTGCGGCGTCTTTGATGTGCAGCATCAAATTTAACTTGTTTGTTTTTCATTTACATATTTTACCCTGACCTTGACTCGGATAAAGACTGAAATAACAACATTAGCATGTCATGCTTCTATAAATAGATTTATGTAAATAACAAGTCTGCATTAAAGAAACGCTTGTGAAAATAGATCATGTTTAAAATTCATAGTGTTACTCATGTTTAAAATACAATGTTTTATGTAAATCTTGTTCGGCATAACAGAAACAAAGTATGGTCCCGGCGAATTTAACTTACATATACCCGGTCATGCTTCATTTCCATTTTTGGGGGGTTAAAAGTATGCACTATCGTCCTATTAAGGATCTGATATCGATATAATAATTGTATATTGACATTATATTATTTGAGAAACGATAACTTCTATTATTGAAAGTACATTCAATAAATCATGCTATTCATTCCGTGTGTTTCTATTTACTTTGAACGTGTGTTTCTTAGTGTGAAGTTTGTTTTTAACGCAGGTATTAAATGTAAAGATAGAGGGATAGTGCATATGAGACTCAACATACGAGATTAATTGTCATTAAATATCTCAGAATGTCTAAAAACCACCTTTACTTACTATGTTACCATTAAGCCAACAAGATAGACCTTCAGGGGAGGACCCTAGATAATGTTGGTATAACTTTTGGTCCAACCCTTTTGTATGTACATTATATTCATGCTGAAGATATTGATGTTAGATTGTGTAAATTAATCATGTACAAAATATGCAATAAAATATTATTAAACTAAATTGTCACGAAGACGGCTTTGCCTCGCCCGTAAATCGTATCAAAAGCTCTCTATACATTATATTCATATGCATTAACGCATCAATAGCTCTCTCTATTAATCTGAGCGGGTGAATATTCAAGATAATATTGTTTTATGTATACACCTAGAAATAAGTTAAGCACAACCCGAAATTTAGAATTGGCTGTGATAACATCGAAGGGTTGATGCTATCCGGGCAGGTGGCGGTTACACACGTTAATAATATTTGGCTACATTATGCCATTTTATGTTACGTAATCGTCAACATTTACCAAAAACATCCATCAGTAAATGCTTTATATAAATATATAATATATAAATACTTATAATGGGGCCGTCACTCCATGACGTTCTAGTCAGCGTTTTATGGCGTTTTGGGAAACGTTGTAAAATATGAAAAACAAGATCAACAAGGAAAGGCGGCGTTCAATGAACGCAACCCCATGTAAGTCGCCCATGGTTGCTAGGATAGCGCCAGAAGAACGTTGTGTGAACGCCAGTGAACGTCTCTAATCGCCGGAATCGGCGTAGAACGCTGGTCCGGAAAAAAGTTTTGAACATACACAAAAGTTCTCACTCAGGCTAGCGTTCTTCAACGTTTTAATTTCAAACGCTGAAGAACGTTTTACTAACTTTCACTGAACGTTGCACACGTTCGTCTATCGGTAGTCAGCCGTTACTCAATCGCTACTTGGTTGTTACTAATTGTTTGCTTTGCACTCAACAACTCACTGGCGAATCACAGACGACCTGTCAACGACCGCTGAACGGTCTTCAAGTGCACAAAACGTGTGACTCAATGGGGTAAAGGAACATCCTTTTTGCGTCCATTGAGCGTTATTTGTGCGTCATTCGACCGTTTCAAGAACGACTATGCATTTGTAAAAAGCAAGGTTTATTTGATTTTGGGCTATCGTAGAGAACACCTACTATGGAAGATCCTGAAAAATTTAGTAGGCTGTATATGTTTGCTATAGCCAAGCATCAAGTAGATGTACTGAACTTTAACATAGCTGAATATATCGATGGAAATCATCCGCAGAGAAGACCCCGACACAGACGCCAGTTTTGGACTAAATCATAAATATAAAGACGTCAAGGATTCGGAAATACAAAATGTAGCTAGTGGAAGCCCTCATCCCAATCTGTTCTTCTTGTAATCATGATGCTGACTATTCAAACACACAAGAATAAATGAATTCACTATGAAAGTTCCAACGTCCTGTACCCGTTTAGCCGTAAAATTCAACATGCTATCAAGTTGCAATTGTGTCGTTATTCACGCCTTAGTCACACGCTCAGGCGTTGACAAATAGTTTGTCTTGCGCCAGTGGCGAGTTAGCACACGCTGGTGGGTTTCAGTCGTATCTTACTTCGTCACTGTTACACGCGTCTCGTGCGTTAGACACACGTTAGTTATGCGTTAGACGCACGTTTATCACACGCTAGATGTGTCAACCTCATTCATAAACGTTCACAAATTGAACTATTGAAACGTTCAGACAGCGTTGACCAGAACGTCATGGTGTGACGGACCCTTTAACACTTACATTTTGGTAAAAAATAACAAATTTGCTTATGCTTCAATAATTTGGTTAAGAATTAACTTAACTCATAAATTTACTAGTTTATGATTACTAAACTGGTAATGCTACTTATCACATTATTATTCCTTAGCTCAATAAAGTCGTCATGTCATGACAGTGCTTTCAATCACAAACCAATTTTACTTTTCCGGGGTGTGCTTAACTTCTTACCAGGTGTATATATGACTATTTTGTCTATGAATATATAAACAAACTCTTGTGAAGTTAAGATTGGTGGTGGAATAACACACATTTTGTCCGGTTCCTTGTAACACATGGAAATGCACGTCACGTACACTATTTGTCACTTCACAAAATCAATAAACATTGATGAGATTGGTATAAATAAAAATTACTTAAATTACGATTAATCATTTTCATAATTTTAAGTAATTAACTATGTCATGGTACTAAAACGACCCGGTTGAATGATATTGTTAAGTAGCTGGCAAATAACAACCGGTCACGTGTCAATCTGTTTGACACTTACCGCCTTGCCAATCCACTTTCAAAGGAATACCAATTGTGTAATATTATGTAATACATGGGTAATAAAATGTGATCTTTAACACCCTGCTGTTGTAATTTAAATTACTGATGAAAAAGTCACCTAATGATATCTTGAACAGGGACTTTTGGTCGTTGAATTATAAGTCCAGCTAATTTTGTATATCTGTTATAAATATCAATTCACGTTTTAAGTACTTACCACTTTAATTTATCCCAAAATATCTTTTTTCTGTGTGACATAACTTGAAATCACGCCTTTTAAAGACTTTAAGTGCGCTAAATGTATGCTATCGTTATTGCGCTTTCGCCCTACGCAGAATGCGCATGCGCGAAATGCAACATACTTAAAAGAACTTTTTATATGGGAGACAAAATAAATCTGCATATGAAGTACACAGGAAACATTCATCGATGCATACTCGTTTATAAGGTTATATACATGTACGCATAATAATATAAGTAAATTCATTTAACGACATACATAATATGTAAGTAAACAAACAAGTGCAAACCAAAAACTGATCAAAACAACTTAAAATTCAACAACATTTTTTAGATTTCAAATTTATCAATATCATGTTTATGAATAAGGCTTAGATTACATCGATGTGATACAGTAGCTGTCAAACAGATTGACACGTGAGCGGTTGTTATTTGCCAGCTACAAAACAATATCATTCAACCGGGTCGTTTTAGTACCATGACATAGTTAATTACTTAAAATTATGAAAATGATTAATCGTAATTTCAGTAATTTTTATTTATACCAATCTCATCAATGTTTATTGATTTTGTGAAGTGACAAATAGTGTACGTGACGTGCATTTCCATGTGTTACAAGGAACCGGACAAAATGTGTGTTATTCCACCACCCTTCTTAACTTCACAAGAGTTTGTTTATATTATCATAGACAAAATAGTCATATATACACCTGGTAAGAAATTAAGCACACCCCGGAAAAGTAAAATTGGTTTGTGATTGAAAGCACTGTCATGAGATGACGACTTTATTGAGCTAAGAAATAATATTGTGATAAGTAGCATTACCAGTTAAGTAATCATAAACCAGTAAATTTATGAGTTTAGTTAATTCTTAACCAAATTATTGAAGCATAAGCAAATTTGTTATTTTTTTACCAAAATGTAAGTGTTTAAGGGTCCGTTACACCATGACGTTCTGGTCAACGCTGTCTGAACTTTTCAATCGTTCAATTTGTGAACGATTATGAATGAGGTTCACACATCTAGCGTGTGATTAACGTGCGTCTAACGCATACCAAGCGTGTGTCTAACGCACGGGAAACGTGTAACAGTGACGAAGTAAGATACGTCTGTAACCCACCAGCGTGTGCTAACGTGCCACTGGCGCAAGACAAACTATTTGTCAACGCCTGAGCGTGTGACTAACGCGTGAATAACGACACAATAGCGCCTTGATAGCATGTTGAATTTTACGGCTAAACGGGTACAGGACGTTGGAACTTTCATAGTGAATTCAGTTATTCTTGTGTGTTTGAATAGTCAGCATCATGACAACAAGAAAAACAGATTGGGATGAGGGCTTCCACTAGCTACATTTTGTATTTCCGAATCCTTGACGACTTTATATTTAGGATTTAGTCCAAAACTGGCGTCTGTGTCGGGGTCTTTCTGCGGATTTCCCTCGATATATTCAGCTATGTTAAAGTTCAGTACATCTACTTGATGCTTGGCTATAGCAAACATATACAGCCTACTAAATTTTTCAGGATCTTCCATAGTAGGTGTTCTCTACGATAGCCCAAAATCAAATAAACCTTGCTTTTTACAAATGCATAGTCGTTCTTGAAACGGTCGAATGACGCACAAATGACGCTCAATGGACGCAAAAAGGATGTTCCTTTACCCCTTTAGTCACACGTTTTGTGCACTTGAAGACCGTTCAGCGGTCGTTGACAAGTCGTCTGAGAGTCGCCAGTGAGTTGTTGAGTGCAAAGCAAACGATTAACAACAATCAAGTAGCAATTGAGTAACGGCTGACTACCGATAGACGAACAGCAGAAAAAAAATAAACAAACAAACACACAAAGAAAAACAGATGATATACTTCCCCATAACATTTTTATTCAGCTGCGAGTCATATAATTTTCAAGGGGAGCGGTGACTTAGTACTTAAGGTGTCTGCCTCTCATCCCCTGGAACATGGGTTGCAGCTCTAATTGGGTCATGACCATGATTCTTCACATGGCACCAGTACTGGTTGGTTCCAGGAAGCGAACTCGAAAGTGATTAATATAACCTTCAAGAACTTTTTTGGAATCGAGCTTAAATAAATATGTTTAAACCAATAAATATAGTATTTCTTAGGATATATATCCTTTATAATAGTTCGTTAGTAATATTTCGGTATACTTACCAGTTCAAGGGTTATATTAAAGTGCTAAGTTGATGACCTATGTCTCGCCCAATAGCTCATTCTATTTTCACCACAAACTTTTACTTTTCTTAGAGTCTCACAGAGTTTATGAATCTTGTTTGAAATGTGGATTGTGTAGAAAATATTATTTTGACCTTCAGACGCTCGTGATAAGTATTTTAAAATGAAAAATAACGACTTGAAAGTATCATGAGACGTATATCTAAATTTATGGGAAACTGATTTCTTTTCCTGCGATTATTCATTTAGTTTAGATTAAATATCTGTCTAGTTTGAGAAATTCCTGCACAATATCGGCGTCTCAGACCACGAAAATAAGAAATCAATTTCGACAGGGATTCATTATACTGTAATTGCAACTGATTTTTTATGATTTATTTCTTTGTGACTGTATGATTGAAGTTATCGTTCAATTATGTGAACGTTTGTAACAAAATTACCCGAATATATTAAAACACTAATCAACAATAGAATCTATTTTCTGATTTGAATATGTTGTCTACAGCTTTATGTCAGAATACCTAATTGGTAAACAAATCATAATGATGTTATTTCAAAATTCACAAACATTTGTGTTTAACGTTCAAATTTAATATATTATTTTTTATTAGTACTGTACAGATAGACGTTAGTTCTTTTCAAAGATTTAGTTTCTTTGTGCTTTAACTTCAAACTCTTTAAAAAAAAGAAAGAAAATGACATCAAGCGTAAGATAGGTGTTACTTAGTGTTACGCTTGTAACAAATTGCAAATATTTCATTATAAATTGCGCCCATTGTGTGTCCTACGTGCTCTTGTGAAGTGGAAACATTGTGGTTAATTCAATATGGACAGTGGCATGACGCAAAACATATTTCAGATATTAGAACAGTTATCGTTATTTGATACATACGCAGTATTTCTCTTGTGGTAAATTATTCATTGTCTAGCCGAAAATAATTTTATTACGCTGGGTCAAAATATCGATTGGTATTAATGGTTTTGATGCCTTTCTCTCATACAGAACACCGCTAGTAAAAGTCAGTTTGACATGTAATAGACAAGAAGTAGATAATTATTTCCATTATGACATAATGATGTTAAAAAATGTCTGCTTTTAGGCACGTTTATACTTCAACTATATTTTCCCCACCTCAAAGTTTTGATTTTTCTCATCCGAAAGACTACAGATATTTGTTTCAATCACTCTTTCCCTAAATTGATGCCACTTTTTTATCCACATTGAGTCCTAAGATTTTTTTTAACTTGAATTGTATAATACTTCATGATGTGTTATCGTAGAATAAGTTTTTATGTTTAGCTTACACTTGCAATGTGTATAGTTTTTTTGTCTTTGTTAAATTGTTTTTGTGTATATCATGAAATGGTAAATATCTCGATAACTTTATCTGTTCTGCAACCATAAAATACTTGGCATTTATTTTGATTAAACTATAAATGGGTTTCTTTATATGGTAAACAATATGTGTTTATCACAGAATGTGAAACATTGCTATCTGATGTTAAAGGACATATACATTTTAATATTCACTGTAAATCATTATTTGCTAAGTAATTGCAATATTCGCTTCTAATTTTAGAAGAGGAGTAATATGGGTAACTTGATATATTTTCAGTTTTAAACTGCAGAATTTAGAAAACACAAAAATTTCACTCGAACATTTATAACACGAAGTTCAATTTATCTCTACCGAATGGAAGTGAAATCAAATTTTATTTAGGAATAAAATAAAACATTTCCAGACAATGCAGCCTGTATTTTGTGGATAAATGATCAAATTCAAATGGTATATGTACTTTAGATCTCCATATAATATGTTGTAAATGTAAAGAACTTAACCTTTCCTGTGTCAAACTTACGTGTCTTGAACTTTGATTTATGATATAAAGTGTATTCATTAATTTAAGAGTTATATGCTTATGTATCAGGTCACAGATACAGTGCATGTTTTGAAAGCAATATCAAAGTGACATTTTGTCGAGTTCAATGCAAATGATCAGGGAACAGGAAAAAAACTTGACGTTTTGCTATAATTGTGTTCAATTTTGTATTTGAATTAAAACAAATTCAAGTTACCAACATAAAGTTCTGTAGATATCGTCCTGAATATGTTGTAACAAGAGTGTTATGGGTTGAACAACTAGAGCCCTTGTAAGTCTGGTCTCCTCTAAGCATCATAGTTATGTGAGATCACAATGTCCCTGGCGTTTTATGAGCAAGCAACCTTTCAGATAGATAAATCTTATTTATTCTGAATTTAATTATTTTCTATCATTATTCACCTATCCAGTATTTCTTTAATTATTTAAATATAACCTGCTCTCTAAAAAAGAAAACATATGAGTACTAATCATATTGATCGCTACAGACCATGCTTCTACAACTCTAGCAATCTCTCTAATAACCATCTCACGTTCTTTTATCATAAATGAATTTATTGATAAAATAATTTTGAAAAAAAGACGCACTTTTATTCTAATGCTTAACAGTTAATTTGCAAATGAAAAATAATGAACAAAAAATGGACTATTGATGATTGTTTGAATTACTTTTACGATTCTTATTAACTGCCTCTGTTGTCGCAATTCTAATTTAACATCTTAACGCGTGTTAACATTTCTTTGCGTCTTACAGTCATCGATTTTGACATAGCTTTGACATTCACAGGCATTCTGCTTGACTTCTTTCACCGTTGTTTCTTGAAGACGGTAAAATGTCTGAGTAATTACATAGTGAACAATAGGCTTATATGAGAAGGGGATTATCTAAATGTCACTCAGCAATATTGACACCACTGTTATTTTCATTACAAAAGGACATCTTACAGACACTCGTCATTTGTTTGTTTGCTGAAAATATTATTTATGTTGGTTGGCTAAGACGTTTGCTTTGACGATATACGTTAAAACGTTGAAAATGCTAATAAAACATAAATATCATTTTTTTATATGAATATTTGATTGATGTATGAATACTAAATTCTAGTTCTTGTAAATAAAAATGTAATTCAAACAAAAAAAGTGAATACTTTGAATTTAATGTGATGGTTACATGTTTAAATTCTATCTAAGAATGAACTCTTATTTCTACTTTTTGATAAGTACTTGGACTGGAACTTTCGGGGATAATTAATTATCTTTTATTTCCAAATATTTTGTCATATGTGTTGTGGCTCAATTTGCGTTTTCATTTATTGTCTTAAACACATGATAAGATTTTACATTACTTTCAATATTTTTTAAGGTGGACTAAACTGCGTTAGTAATTTGCGCTAGAATTTGTCGAAAAATACTGCAAAATCATAAATCGCACATAACATGGAAATTATAACTTTTATCTTGAATCGTTTTACTTGTTTAAAATCTCAGTACATTTTTTGTCAAATTTGATTTTCTTCAAATGTTCTGGTTTATCTTGAGGTATGAAGCTTAAACTGCATTCCAAGGAATTTATTTGAAATTAAAGATGCCTTCGGCATATGTGTATTGCAAATGAGTCTGCAAATGACAAAGGAATATGTTTAAAAGCGCCAACCATCAACCAGTTCACCAATTGTCTAATCCGTAGACAACACAGAACCAGCAGATGTCTGAAATAATCAATAAGATGATTGACTATAATTAGATCTATTTTAGCAAGCCTATAAATAATGAATGACAGAAGGATGTTATTATTTCGCTAAAGGAACAAACATTGCTTCTCTATTGTACATGTATGGAGTATATATACTACAGGACCTGATTGTCTTGTATATCATTTGCTTAAACCAATTATACGATGCATTAATATTTTTTTACATATTGTTTGTTTTAGCCACGTAATAATTAACAGATGGCAGGTTATTGTTAACTTTTTATATATATACTTTATTACCTAGTGCTATATCGTCTTAAGTATTATTAAGATATTTTTTCGTTGAGATGGTAATTTTTATAATATATTACCACTTAATTTACATTACGCTCAGTCTGTTTTGATTTGTTATCATCTAATTTGTAGCGATACTGGCATATTTTATATCTGCTTATTCGTTACGTGTTTGACATCATTTTGTAATATGCACTACGACAACGGTTTACATTACATATGACATTCGCTTTGTTTGTAAAAAGCAGCTGAGACAACATGTCATTTTGTACGTAATTGTTTTTTTTTCTTGACTAATTTATTTCGTTGTTATGGAATAAGGCATAGTGTCCTTATTTCAACCTAAATTTTCTAAGGATGCAATGTAGCCCTATCTTGATAAATTAGTTTAATGCAAATTATAGACTTATGATCGAAAATGGTAGCAACAAATAAAAACATTATTATCAAATTTCTTGTAACATTTAACATAACACTGGGAAAACATATCTTAAACAGATTTGTGTGTTAAGTCTATATGATACTCTTTGCTTAGAAAACATGTGCACTTAAATATAAAAATTAATAATAATTTCGATATGAAATTGGTGAGATATTTCTCATTTACTGCCTTAAAAAGGTTTTTTTTCCAAAGATATGAATACAGGCTATTATTAAAGATGAAGTATTGAGTTTATAATATTTATCATTTAAACTTTCTCTACTTTTCATTTGTTCTCTTAATTTTTGTAAAGATTTATTTATTATTCACAAATCCGATTTTAATACCTGATTTACAGTCATTTGCATAGACAATGGTGTGTGTAGGAAGCTTATAAACACAGTGGAACATGTATTGAGCAATGCGTGTAATGTTTCTACCGCAAGGAAACAATTGCTTACTCCTTTTGACATTTTGTCATGCTGCTACGCTTTACTGATAAACTAAGCTTTTCCTAAACTAATTCGCTCAATATTTGCTCACGTCAAGGACATGTATAATTTAAGCAAGTAATTAGCCGTCACATTTTGTTTTTACACTTTTAAAATATACGTTCAGAAAGTCGTTTTCTTTTTTGTTCTTTCTTTTTTGGTGTGTGCAAAAATACCAGTTTTGTAACTATATATGGTGTATGTGTTAAATAAGCCTTTACAGCATTCAAAACAAGTTCTTATCAATGACGACATAAAGGAGAAATTGCACATTCATTCTTTGATAAATACATTTATATTGTTACATTTATAAGAATGTCAGACATATAAATTTATTTAATGAATTTGTTGATTTGTTTACACTTACGCATTGAAGTATTAAGCTCTAAGTAACATATGTATTGTTGAGCAAGACCATAAACTATTTGATTTTGTTAATAAATCAACATCAGACAGACAGGGTGCATTGTCTGGAAATTATTGATTTAACTGCTTACCAACAAATAAATAATCACTTCGATTCGGCAAAGATAGATTGAATTTCGTGCAATAAATAAACGAGCGAAAACAATTGCTTCTACATTCTGCAGTTTTACAATGAATATAATATATATAATATATGCTATGCTAGATATATTGCCCTTAAACATTAAACAATTTCTAAAACCAGATGTTTTGAAATTACTTAAACGTATCATGCAGTAAATAAATAAATACTAAATACAGGTAAATGATGTGCAGAGAAATAATGAGATGATGTTTATGAAAATAACGGCATAATTTTAAAGAACAGTTTGTTTTAGATTAGTATTAGATATTCAATCCTTGGAAATAAACTGACTTCAAGCTGCATGTCTCTAGATGGGCCAAACTAACATTGAGAACAATGTCCTCAGATTTTCAGGAAAATAAGATAATCATTAATCAAGAAATAATTTAAATCTTATTCAACGTATGCACATGATGACCGATTTTGCAGTATTAAACACCATATTTCTACTGCATTAATAACTCTGAAAAGGCTAATTTTGCACATTCTGAAATATTTTCCGTAATTTTAGTATAGTGTAAGCGTCGTTGGCAATGTGCAAATTACTTACTTTGTTTAGTCAAACATTACTTTTTTAAAACCTTTTAAAACAAATTCATGAAAATTAGCATTAATCTGGAGACATGCTGCTTTAAAGTATACTTATGCAAGATAACGCTATATATTTTATGTTTTTTATTATTATGTGGAGGGAATTAATGTGTCGTAGACCATTTTAAGAATAAAAGGGCTGCAAGTTCTGTGGTATTTTCTGATCTTTGCAATCTAAGTCGTACTGTATATCAGTATGCATTTTCCTTTATAAGTTTATTTTTATATACTATAATTCATCTTGCAGGGCACCGAGATGCAGCGACTGTGTTTAGATTTTTAATAATAACAGTTTGAGTTTGATACATACGGACTTTTGTATGACTAGAGCATCATGAAATCATTTATGTTCATTTTTTATGACATCCACACTTTATCCTTGCATATCGTAGCTTCTTCTTTAAAAAAAAAGGCACTTAAAAAAATAGTTGTCTCGACTGGGATTTCAACACCACACCGCTCACACCCTTAACGAGTGCGTTAACCCTGCACCACGGAGAAGTTAAACGAAGAAAGCCTGAATAAAATCAAATAATTCTAAATTTAGAATTTCCATTTAGGGTTTGTAATCCTTATTAATTTCGAGGTATTTTGTTTACGACAAACCTGTTGTTTAACACTGATGTAAATAATTTCAGCGAAAATCTTCTCGCCTAAACAGTCCGAGTGCCAAATTTATTATCAAATATGGTACCTGATATTTTCAAAGTCTAATAAAATAAAAACTAGACGGTAAATGTATTTTATATTTGACAAGCGCAACCAATATACTTTTTAAAACATTTATGTAAACTTTGAAAACAGCCTTGATTTGAGTAAATTTTAGGGATATTTTGAATATGGCCCTCCAAGTTGAAAAATGATCAAACAACTACTTAAAATTGGTGGGGTAGGGTAACATTTATATACATATTTCAAACATTTTGAGTAGAAACAATAATTTTGCTGGGTCATTTGTTAGCTGAATGCTATTATTTGTTTCTTAAAAATGTTTTATAGGAAAACATTTTTCATAATTATCATAAAATAGAATATTTAGAGTTTTTCATTTCTGAAAAAGAGCCCTTCTAATAGCAAATTTTTACTACAGAAAAATCTCCATAACTCGTAAACCATACGGTAAACTTTGTTTGAATTTTGCATTCTTGTGTCTTTTAAGGTATATAACTGACATATGTTGTCAATTTTATAGTTCCTTATAGTGCCCATTAGGGGGCTCATACCTTAAGTGGTAATTTATTATAAAAATTACCATCGCAACGTAAAATATCTTAATAATACTAAAGTCGATATAACACTAGGTTATAAAGTCTATATATAAAATGTTAACAATACTCTGCCATCTGTTAATTATTAGGTCCTGTAGTATATATACTCTATACAATAAAGAAACAATGTTTGTTCCTTTGACGAAATAATAACATCCTTCTGGCATTCATTATTCATAGGCTAGCTTAAATAGATCTAATTATAGTCAATCATCTTATTGATTATTTCAGACATTTACTGGTTCTGTGTTGTCTATGGAGTAGACAATTGGTGAACTGGTTGATGACTGGCGCTTTTAAAAATATTCCTTAGACATTTGCATACTCATTTGCAATATACATATGCCGAAGGCATCTTTAATTTTAAAAAAGGTACCTGGAATGCAGTTAAAACTTCATACCTCAAGATAAACCGGAACATTTGAAGAAAATCAAATTTCACAAAACAGGACTGAGATTTTAAACAAGTAAAACGATTCAAGATAAAAGTTATAATTTCCATGTTATGTGCGATTTATGATTTTTCACCAAATTTCTAACGTAAATTACAAACTCAGAGCCATTTTTGCATGATTTAACCTTTCTCTATATATATAACATGGCTTGAAAGTGCTGTTTGCAATGTAAAAATTATTTTCTTTGTATTTAACAATATTTTACTTTTAAATACATTAAACAAAAGTCATAAAAAAAAGCTCTTGACCTCCTGAAATTTGATGCGTGCTTCGTTTTAGATACATTTAGTCCACTTATAAAATGTTTTAAGAAATGTAAAATCTTATCATGTGTTAAAGAAGATTAATGAAAACGCAAATTGAGCCACAACACATATGGCAAAATATTTTGAAATAAAAGGATATAATGATCCTCGAAAGTTCCAGCCCAAATTCTTACCAAAAAGTGGAAATACGAGTTCATTCTTAGATATAAATTAAACATGCAACCGTCACATTAAATTCATAGTATTCACCTTTTCCGTTTGACTAACATTTTTATTTACAAGAACTAGAATTTAGTATTCATACATCAATCAAATATTCATATAATAAAATTGATATTTATGTTTTGTTAGTATTTTCAACGTTTCTTTTCAGTTGCTCCATATATCGTCAAATACGGAAGAGCATTAGTGCCAGGTGAATGTTTTTTATTAACTCGAAATTTCGACTTACTAACTCGAAATTTCGACTTACTTATCTCGAAATTTCGAGTTACTAACTCGAAATTTTGAGTTACTAACTCGAAATTTCGACTTAGTAACTCGAAATTTCGACATACTAACTCGAAATTTCGACTTAGTAACTCGAAATTTCGACTTAGTAACTCGAAATTTCGACATACATTGCACGACTTTCATTGGTTGCCGGTGAAAGCAAGGATTGAATTCAAGATACTTTCTTTCGTGTGTAGTTGTTGCACATTGACAGAGCACCTTTATTTTATTTAACAGAACAATTTTGTAGGGTCAAATTGTCCACACATACTGAACATATCCTTCGCTTTTTTGTGGAGGGGGTGGGGGATGTAAAATCACACTTTCCACATTTCCGTGTTAACAGGGTGTTTCTTTTTCTTAAGCACACATACAACCATCATATGGAGAAACAACAATTCCAAAACCCACCCTATTGTAAACTGTGCAATATCATGTGTTAAATAAGTTTTAAATGACGTGTATAGGCCAGTTAGTCTGTCACGTTTCTTTATACTAATAATGTTTTTGTAACATTATTCATTATTTACTAATACTTTGATTCATATTGTGTTGATAAAAGTTGATAAAAGTGATACTTGTTATAATATATATGTTGGGAACAATATAAAAGCATCCGATTTTACAAGAAATATAGTCAGTCCAACAATTTGACAAAGGCCTCAGCACGCCCTATTTTGGCCACGCCGCGATACTTTCCTCAGATGTACGGAATGCCGTTAGGGCCATTGCCTATGAATGTGTTGATCTGAAACGCGATAGTCGATAGAACGATGGTGAAAACGCGAAAGCACGATGATGAAAACGCGAAAGTACGATGATGAAAACGCGACAGTACGATACTACGATGATGAAAACGCGATAAACTATCGTGTTTTCACCATCGTACTGTCGCGTTTTCACCATCGTAGTTTCGTGATTTCGCGTTATCATGATCGTACCATCTCGTTTTCATCATCGTGCTTTCGCGTTTTCACCATCGTAGTTTCGTAATTTCGCGTTTTCACCATCGTACTATCGACTATCGCGTTTTTAGATCAACACATTTCATAGGCGATGGCCCTAACGGCATTCCGTACAGATGTCCCACACGTGAAGTATAGGATCGTTTTTTTTTACAGGGATGAGAAGAATATGATTAGTGAAAAGATATGTTCGAACAGATGGGATACAATACAACGTCTTAAGAACGCCTGAACGTACAAATTAAAGGAAGCCTTGTATTTTTTAGGTCGGGTGTGTACATGCCATTACTAAGTTTAAGTTAAATTTCAATAGTTTTTGTCCAGGCACCCGTTTCTCCATCTCCATCGTTCAACGGCACTCCCTACTATATCTTATACCATCTAACTAATAACTTTGGCCGGGTTAGAAAGTCGAAATTTCGAGTAAGTATGTCGAAATTTCGAGATAAGTAACTCGAAATTTCGACTTAGTAACTCGAAATTTCGAGATAAGTAACTCGAAATTTCGAGTTCGTAAGTCAAAATTTCGAGTTAGTAACTCGAAATTTCGAGATAAGTAAGTCGAAATTTCGAGTTAGTAACTCGAAATTTCGAGTTAATAAAAAACATACACCTGGCACTAATGCTCTTCCGTACAAACGTGTTAACCAACAACATAAATAAAAATATTTTCAGCAAACAAACAAATAACGAGTTTCTGCAAGGTGTCCTTCTGTAATGAAAATAACAGTGGTGTCAATATTACTGAGTGACATTTAGATAATATCCTTCTTATAAAAGCCTAATGTTCAGTATGTAATTACTCAGACATTTTACCGTCTTCAAGAAACAACGGTGAAAGAAGTCAAGCAGAATGACTGTAAATGTCAAGGCTTTGTCAAAATCGATGACTGTTAGACGCAAAGAAATGTTAACTCGTGTTAAGATGTTAAATTAGAATTGCGACAACAGAGGCAGTTACATGTAATGAGAATCATAAAAGTTATTCAAACATTCATCAATATTTCATTTTTGTTTCATTAGTTTTCATTTGCAGATTAACTGTTAAGCATAAGAATAAAAGTGCGTCTGATTTTCAAAATTATTTTATCAATAAATTCATTTATGATAAACCAACGTCAGATGGTTATTAGAGAGATTGCAAGAGTTGTAGAAAGCATGGTCTGTAACTATCAGTATGATTAGTACTCATATGTCTTCTTTTTTAGAGAGCAGGTTACATTTTAAAAATTAAAGAAATACTGCTGGATAGCCTTCTCACATAAAAAAATCCAAAGTCCCTGCAGCTGGCTGACATCAATGAGGGGCAAACAGCTGTTGTATCGGAACAAGTGATATTATTCAATATATTATTAAAATGTTAATAATGAAAGCAGATGCTAATTACATTGGGTCGATGAATTTGATAAACATTAAAAACTCTTTCATGCATCCCGAATTATTTTGGTTAAGAATAAACCCTGGGTAGATTCTTGAATGTTATCCAAGACCCAGGATAAAAGACGTTACTTTTTATACCAGTAAAAATGTGAAAAGCATGGAACTTAAGACTAAAAAATGTCTTCAACTATCATAAGCTGATTTTGTCTGCCAAATGAAATAAAACTAGCATGTGTATTAAAGTGTCATTGTATTTATCCAAATGTTAATTGTGAGTGTACAGGCAAATGTAAACATAGCAGTACATATTGCCATGACTATTTTGTAATGAACCTTGCTTGAACTATCAATAATCAATGTGAGCCACTTAATTTTTAAACATCCTTTGAAATTTATCATTCAGTTAATAAAAATGGGACAGACTTTTTATATTTAGGCAGTTCCAATATTTTATCCTTAACATTTTGTATTATTGTTTGTTGCCAAATCACAAATTTTAAAGATCATGTTTTGAAATATACAGCTGATTCACTTCGGCGTATCACATGTATACTATATCGAAACATTGCATGTTTTAATAGTGTCGGAATGACGTATACAACGATCAGTCCATATTGTTATCAGGTATATAGATAGTTAGAATTACTTAGTTAATCAAATACTACGTGTACAGGCTCAGAAGAATTGATTAACTGAACTTTCACGTGAAAGAAATATTTATTCCGATCTGACGAAGATAGTCTGAGAAAGCTATCAAAGATAAATTCATGGCTTAACTTGTGTACGTCAATTTTGTGTTATGTAAATAGAATGCATACCAAAGTCATTCGAAATAAAAGCTTTCACTAGGAAGTAAATAGTGTGATTGAAAGTGGGATGGTAGAACGTATAATCAAGTTTCTGGAAATTGAAATATCAAAATATAGGGTTTTTGCAGACTCGAAATCAGGATAGACATGATTGAATTAGCTATTTGTCATCCCGCGAATCTTATTTATGTTACTAATGAAACATAAAATTAGCTTTATTATAATATTTATTTTTCCAATTTGTCAGTCTTGCGTTCATTGAACTCCGCCTTTCCTTGTTGATATTGTTTATAATATTTTAATCTCTTGCATCTAAAGTTGTCGTTTGAAAGACCCCATTTGTAAAAATTGCAATTCAAAGAAAGTGAAAACAGTAGAAAATAAAATCAAACTATTTTGAAGAATAATACAGCAGTTAAAGTATATCAAAGTAAATGTTGTGGGAGAGGACTTATCGCTGATGCTGAAAAAACTCGGGGCCAAACCATTATTAATGTTCGAAAACCTGGTAATTCTGTGTATATTTACATGTTTATATAAGCAATGTAATATAATTATTAAACTCAATCAAATTTGCGGATATAAATTCACCTTTAGAATGCTACAATGATAGTAAGAAAGTCTGAATAATAATAATTCTAAATTTAGAATCTCCATTTAGGGTTTGTAATCCTTGTTAATTTCGAGGTATTTTGTTTACGATAAACCTGTTGTTTAACACTGATGTAAATAATTTCAGCGAAAGTCTTCTCGCCTAAACAGTCCCACTACTCGACAGTCAGATTTATTTGTATAACATGTATAAAACGGTAATCGACATCGCTAAAATAGCATTTTGTTTACGTGGATTAAAGTATCTGGTGTAGAAATTGATCGATCGTCGACTGCCCTAAATGTGTCCCTGTTCTAGAGTCAACATAACATCTTTACTTTATTTTTCAGAAAGTCTAGATACCAAATGTTCATTTAGGGGGCCTTTAATTCCGATCCTATCTATTCTATTTTATCCGGTTTAATTTCTGGTAAGAGATTAATAACTGACATTCACATATTTTCAATATGTTTTCTATTCCTTGGACTAAAAAACAACGTTATTAATCAGAATAGATTGCATTTATAATTAATGCATAATTAATCCCATTTAAAAAATATATTTTTGCGTTCTGAGACGCTGATATCGTGCAAGAATTTCCAAAAGAATACTGATATATTTAACATACACTTAATACATAATCTCAATCAGGGAATCAGTTTCCTAAATAATAAATTTACCTCAAGTGGTATATTTGTTCTGCACCGATGACATTTCAAATGAAATTCATCAATACTGACAAAATCCGAGAAAAAAACAAACACAAATATTTCGTCCTTTAGAGTTGATGGACTATCCTTACTTCATGTTACATACAGTAGAAACACTACATGGCAACAATAGAAGATGACCCCATTTCACTGATCATTAATGAGATTGAGCGTATGTCAAGTGAAGTTTACTTATGATGATAAATCTATAGTATTTTGACACTAACATTGACCTCACAATTTATTTCGTACAGTTGTTTGGATGTGTTGGTTTAATTGCAAAAGTGAATTTTATAAATGTATGGCTTGTGCGGCAATGAATAATTCCATCAATGATTTGCAACTTTTGATCGTAACCTTATCTAAATAGTCATGTCAATACCTCGGTCTGACTATTGTCAGTCATGTATTTATAATGTCCTTTATATAAATACATCTTTGCATTTGATGATTGGTGCTGTTAGCTTCAAATAATGAATATCTTTACTCTCTTTGTCGTTACCTTGGAAACCTAAGCTTATCCATGTGGCCATACGCATTTGCAAAACGTTCCGATTGCTAATTTTACAAAACTGCTTCGCATCAACTATCCGAGCTTAACTTCTGTACTGATCGGGACAAGTTATCACTGCATGGACTCTGTTTATCTAGTGCACATTTGATAGGTTCAGTAGTATTGCAGTGACATTACTTAAAACATTCTACGTCTCCGTCTTTCACCAAGACATGTTCTCCCTTAAGAATAAATAAAACGCAAATCCTAAAGAAAATGAACAAATGATGATCAAGACATGGTCATTTTGATGATGGAATTCATGCTAAGTCCATAATCCTTTGCTAAATTGCCTTCATCTTAAAGCAGTGCTTACTGTAAAACTATCTATGATTCTCAGGCTGATTTAAGACATAATTATAGTAACATGTACCCATATGTTTTTAAATACCTTTAATCTTTTTTTAACCATTACCTAGTGTATAATAGCATCCGTTTTTTAATTAACCATTTTGCACTGTCACATTGTAACCATGGAAACCTATTTGGACATGCACTAAGATGAATACGTTAGACAAGTCAAACCTTCATCATTTTGGGAGGATAACACTAGCTAATATTATATGTTGTTTATTGTAACTTTCAGAGACTGTTACCGAATAGACAGATTTACCATTGACTTCTTTTTTACATATATTTGATATATTAAGGCAACTATGAATCATAGCTTTATAGTACGCAGATTGCTTGCGATATGCGAAGGGTTAGCCTGTCTTTGTACAGTGTATGTGTCCATGTGTATAGACTTGCATACAAATTGTTTAACAACATGGCTAATACTGGTAGTACTTGTTTGAGTTTATGAATGATAAACTGTGTTTAAATCTTGAAAATAAAAATCTCATCTTGTTCTGTTCTTTAATAAAATCAGTAACCTGAATGTGTACATTTAGAATTTTGCAGTAGGGATATTTCTCAGTTCATATAATAAATGCATTTTATATTAAACACAATAGATATTAAGTTAATAAATTAATTTTGTGCGTCCGCGGCTAAGGGTAAGGTCGCTGACTTCAAACCACTCAAATGATAAACAATAATGTTTTAACATAAGATGAGGCGAAACATAAAACAATGCTTATCATACAGTTTGCGCGACCGCATGGGTATAAATTGTAAAATATATATTTAAACGTAGGTTATACAGCCTGCGTAATTGCATAGAATTTGATATTAATTAAAAAATAATAATTTAAAACGTTGTAAATAGAATCTGCGCAGTTGCATAGATGCAAATTGTGAAACGCATAATGTAACATAGGTAAAAACAAACGACATTATTAATATAAATATTTCGACGTATATTGAAAATCGTGCAGTTTATTCTAGAATTACTGGGTTTTTTTCCAGATAATTATATAAGATATCAGAAAGATGTCTACTTTACATTAAGCTACAGTGATATTTGTTATACACATGGGAGACTATTATATGATTGTGTTTCACCTTAATTTGCAAACTGATATTAGCTTATTTCAAAACAACCTACTTCTATAATCGTGTATTGAAATATCACACTACACCATTTTTCTTTTTACTTTGTTTAAATATAAAGAAATATTGTCAATTTTGTTTTCATACATATTATCAAAATATGAAAATTAGGCCGGTATGTTTAGATGTGCATTTATTTCTCGGCGTGTTGCGATAATTATAACCCGAGAAAAATCTGGTTCAAAGAAATATGTGCCTTAATAAGCTAAGAAAAGTGGAATAGACTTTGAGGTGTAAATATATATTTAGTTTTTTTGTTGTTGGAAAGTGTTCACTTATAGTATGTCTACGTTTTTTTATTCTTCCAAAAAGTGTTTGAATATCTTTGAGTCCTGAAATGAAGAATTTCTTTGAATGTAGGGTGGATTGGCAAATGATATCCAGTTAGTTTATTTTCTTTTTAAGCTCTCAAATTTGTATATTTAAAGCTAATTTGATTCTTTTTCTAAATAATACACATAGGTAATAAGTGGCTTTTTATCTGTATCTTATTAAAATAATTTGCCTCAGATCTTTATTTGTTTTTACTCAAAATCAAATCGTTTATTATTATTGAAACAGCTTTTGCATGAAAAATAAAACTGATTCTTTTTGTACATTTGATTTTCAAAATAAATCCAGTAGCATGCCCCTTTTCTATAATGATGGCATAGTTAAGTCTACAATGCAGCTACATTGTAGCATTCTAAAGGTGAATTTATATCCGCAAGTTTGCTTGAGTTTACTAATTATATTACATTGCTTATATAAACATGTAAATATACACAGAATTAACAGGTTTTCGAACATTAATAATAAATAGCAAAAAAGGTTTTGCCCCGAGATTTTTCAGCATCAGCGATCAGTCCTCTTCCACAACATTTACTTTGATATACTTTAACTGCTGTATTATTCTTGAGAATGTCACATATCAAACATAACATTCTTCTTACACGTTCTTCAATCTTTACACTTTAAAATTCAACAAACAGGAATTATATTGATTTTAAAGTACAATAGATGAAGGAAACCTTATGTCATTTATGGGAATTCATTAATATATGATAACGTTTCACCACAATCTGTAAACTGATATTAGCTGATACTACATCACACTTGTAAGACCCCTCTGGATTTCATTTAATTAATTAATTTTGTTTTCTGTTTTTCCTTATGTCAATTATAGTTTTGTACGATTATACTTAAGTACATGCTGCCTATCTTTTTTTGGTCGTTTTTCTTTTATCTAAGGATCAAACTCTTATCTGACCAAATAATAGTTTGATTGCATTTTCTACTAATTTCACTTTCTTTGAATTGCAATTTTTACGAATGGGGTATTTCGAACGACAACTTTAGATGCAAGAGTTGAAAAGTTACATAAAATATTAGAAACAATATCAACAAGGAAAGGCCGCGTTCAATGAAAACAAGACTGACAAATTGGAAAATAAATATTATAATAAAGCTAATGATATGTTTCATTAGTAATATTAACATAAATAAATTAAATAAGATTCGCGGAATGGTAAAGAGAATGATATTATAGCTAATTCAATTATGTCTATCCAGATTGCAAGCCTGCAAAAACTCCATATTTTGATTTTTCAATTTCCAGAAACTTGATTATACGTTCTACCATCACACTATTTACTTCCTAGTGAAAGCTTTTATTTCGAATGACTTTGGTATGCATTTTATTTACATAACGCAAAAATGACGTACACAAGTTAAGCCATGAATTTATCTTTGATAGATTTCTCAGACTATCTTCGTCAGATTGGAATAATTATTTCTTTCACGTGAAAGTTTAGTTAATCAATTCTTTTCTGAGCCTGTTCACGCAGTATTTGATTAACTAAGTAATTCTAACTATCTATATCCCTGATAACAATGTGGATGTATACGTCATTCCGACACTATTAAAACATGCAATGTTTCGATATGGTATATACATGTAATACGCCGAACTGAATCAGTTGTATATTTTAAAACATGATCTTTTATATTTGTGATTTGGCAACAAACAATTATGCGAAACTGTCTAAATCTAAAAAGACTGCCCTATTTTTTTATAAATTGAACGTTATCGATAAATTTCAAAGGACGTTATATAAATTTTGTAGCTCACATTGATTTTTCATAGTTCATGCGAGCTTCATAACAAAATAGAAAACAGTCATGACAATATATACTGCAATTTTTACATTTGCCTGTACACTCATAATTTACACTTGGATAAATACAATGAAACTTTAATACACAGGTCAATTTTATTTCATTTGGCACACAAAATAAGCTTATGATAGTTGAAGACGTTTCATAGTCTTAAAGTTCCATGCTTTGCACATAGCATACCGGCTTAAAAAGTAACGTCTTTTATCCTGGTTCTTGGTTTACATTCAAGATTTTACCCAATATTTATTCTTTACCGAACTGCTACGGAAGGTATGAAAGAGTAATATGAATGTCCATCAAATTAATCGACAACCCCCTCCCCCACCGTCTAAGTAAAATCTGCTTATAAATATCTTAAAAAAAGATTGGATAATATCACTTGTTCCGTTACACCAGCTGTTTGTCCCTCATCGCTGTCAGCCAGGGACTTTGAATTCTTTCATGTGAGAAGGCTTACGTAAGGTAAATGTTTTACACAGATACCGTGTTCGTGACTGAAAAAATGCACTGAGGGGTACTTGAGGTCTTTCTCCACCAGGAAAGCTGAAAAATCGCCAATGACCTTTACAGTACCGATTTGACTTAAAAACCACCATAAACAAACAAACAAGATAGCATTTGGTAAGTCTTTAAAGATCTGTACAGTAAGAACTGATGATATATCAAATATTAATTTCAAAGCCCGATGTATAAGTCGTCAAAAATATCACTCATAAAGTGAATAATAACTGTTTAAAGTACGTTATATTTGAAAATATCATTTCCGATGCTTTATTTGCCTTATCACGACATGGATATTGAATATCCTCATTCCTGTTAAGCTCATTTGGCTTGAGAGTTTGCTACTTATTGTGAAATGATATGACATAAATATTGATTTTATTCAAATGAAATGGTTTTTTTTATTTTCAAAAATACCTAATAACGACATCATATCATATTTAATCTGCAAACCTACATACAATAAAATCTGTCTTTAAAACTTAACACTTTCTACAAACTTATTTGGAGCAGGTAGGATGAGCAAGTTTCAGAAAGAAGGTTAATAGAAATACCGGCGGATAAAAATCAATCAAACGTACATAACGTTGACAAATAACAGATCATTTATTTTTATTGAATAACAATTTGAATAGATAAGAAAAAAATATGATAAACATTGAAGAAAAGTGTGTTTACCTGTAATACGGAAGTGGTAATTAAAATAATCAGATTAACATCGTGCGTTTCTAACAAATGAAAAAGGAACACTTTTTTCCCTTAACCTTGTACTGTATGAGCATATTGTGTTGTTTTATTGTTTTTGAAATGATTGTTTTAAGTTCAATCTGCAATGAAACTATAAAAAATGCTTCAAAACTGATCAAACTTGGCAACAATATTGACTGGACCATAGCCTTTGTAACAGCATATTCAATCTTAAATTTCCTGTTACCATTGCAACGGGAGGGGGATCTCAAAAGCGCCAAAATCACTATTTTGCGTGCTGCAACTTCTCAAAGGATGAGATAGAGTCAAAGGCTTTTCAGCGATTGTTACACATTAAAAAGT